>NC_034184.2:14505707-14623207 GCF_002021735.2 Oncorhynchus kisutch
GGCTTCACTCGATATACTGTACCAATAAAAGGGTTTTATTGTAAGTGGGACAGTATGGCAGGCCAGCCTCATGCTGCTGTATCTAGCAGTCACAACAGCTGACTACATCTAATCAATTGTCTGATAGCTGGTTTGATAACACTACTACATAGAGAAACACATGACACTACAGTCTGATGGCTTGTTGGTAACATTAAAGAGAGAAAGATATAATGAGAAGAGACGGTCAGGAGAGGAGAGACCTGCCTCCATAGTGACATTATGTCCTCCACACTAAACCTGTTGTTCTGTCGTCGACCCAGTAAAAACCCACTCCAGACCGTACTTAGCAGAATCAAGTGGTTTAATAAACTTAGCTATGCTGTCCTCCTCTCCTCTAACTGGGGTGGAAGAGGGTCATGAGGGCCCTTCAAAGATGTGTCTGTTGTCAAAACACACTGAGATGGTTGTGATGAACAGATAAAGAAGTCAATTGCATCCTTGGGAAAGACAGGGGAGCCCCTACCCCTTGCCCAAACAAGAGATGGACAGGGCAAGGCAGCTGTGTGTGTACTGAGGACAGCAGACTTCCCCCTGGTGTTGAGATAACAGTAACCGGACACCACTGATCCTCTGGGTCCTTCAGGGGAGGCTCTTTGTCTGTCTGAGAGTGGCTCAATCAGCACATGCTGACAGAAGGATGGGACAGGCCCAGACACACACACACACACACACACACACACACACAGATTGGGCAGGGCTGGTTTTGCGGGTCAGGTCAGACACAGGAGCTAGGGGGCTGCTCTGGTCTGGCACCCAGGATCACACCAGGATGTCCAGCACTGACCTCCTCTCACTCTTGAGAAATCCTCTCCCGACCCTTCACCCCTATACCCCTGGGAGATGTGAGCAGCGACACCTGGCCCAGTATGATTACCGTTAAAAATCTCAACAGCCACCACACAAGGAGAGACCATCCTCTTCCTTAGTGGGAATTCCAATTCCAATTCCAATTCGATTTCCTCCAGTGTAAAGAGTCTAGAAGCTCTTGAGAGAAGGAGAGAAACAAATAAAACAGAAACATGAAGTGGTCCGTGCTGCTTTGTCTGTGGGTTCTGTTCTGGCAGCAGATGGTTGGGGCTTAAGAGGTTTCGCTCCAACAAAACTTCCTCTTCTTACTAGAGGATTTCGTAGGTACAAAAAGTGGGACCCATTTCGAAATAGACCTGGGGCTTTCCCATCCGCACCCGGAATGCAATAATAAACAATAATAATATAGAGATCCGTTCCGAACGGAGCTGAAGACAACCAGACCCGTTCTGAACGGACCTGAGGACAACTAGTCCCGTTCTGAACGAACCTGAGGACAACTAGACCCGTTCTGAACGGATCTGAGGACAACTAGACCCGTTCTGAATGGACCTGAGGACAACTAGACCCCTTTTGAACGGACCTGAGGACAACTAGACCCCTTTTGAACGGACCTGAGGACAACTAGACCCCTTTTGAACGGACCTGAGGACAACTAGACCCGTTCTGAACAGACCTGAGGACAACTAGACCTGTTCTGAACAGACCTGAGGACAACTAGACCCGTTCTGAACAGACCTGAGGACAACTAGACCCGTTCTGAACAGACCTGAGGACAACTAGACCCATTCTGAACAGACCTGAGGACAACTAGACCCGTTCTGAACAGACCTGAGGACAACTAGACCCCTTTTGAACGGACCTGAGGACAACTAGACCCCTTTTGAACGGACCTGAGGACAACTAGACCCGTTCTGAACGGACCTGAGGACAACTAGACCCGTTCTGAACAGACCTGAGGACAACTAGACCCCTTTTGAACAGACCTGAGGACAACTAGACCCGTTCTGAACAGACCTGAGGACAACTAGACCCATTCTGAACAGACCTGAGGACAACTAGACCCGTTCTGAACAGACCTGAGGACAACTAGACCCGTTCTGAACAGACCTGAGGACAACTAGACCCGTTCTGAACAGACCTGCGGACAACTAGACCCATTCTGAACAGACCTGAGGACAACTAGACCCGTTCTGAACAGACCTGAGGACAACTAGACCCGTTCCGAATGGACCTGAGGACAACTAGACCCCTTCTGAACAGACCTGAGGACAACTAGACCCCTTCTGAACAGACCTGAGGACAACTAGACCCCTTCTGAACGAACCTGAGGACAACTAGACCCGTTCCAAACCGATCAGAGTGAGGGAAACAACAGGAAAGTAAATTTTTGATTGATTCCATTGTGCCATAAACTATTTGAAATGATTTCATAGTATTTCAACCCAGATCTGGTAAGAAGTTTAGTCCAGGCAGGTCTGTGTGTGTCCAGTCGAGTCAGTTCTGTATCACCATCAGACAGCAGATGAGGAGCAGATGGAGGTATAGGATATCAAAGGAAACAGTGACAAGGTAGGTAGTTAGAGATGGACAGGTAGTAATGACATCACTGACTGACTGATGCCTACCGGGGGAATCACCATATCTGGTGTCAGCTTCAATCTCTTATCATCGACTTTGTCTTCTTCTTCAGAACTCAGAGAGAGACAAGGCCAGAAATTGGTGTGTGTGTGTGGTTGAGAGGGTGTGTATGTGTACGGCCACCCCTTGGAGCCTGGTTCCTCTCTAGGTTTCTTTTATTGTCACATACACCAGGTAGGCGCAGTGAAATATATTGTTTTAGAGGGTCAGCCAATAGTAGTATGACCCCCCCGGAGAAATATATGGGACATCAACAGATTTTCACCTTGTTGGCTCAGGTATTCGAACCAGCGACCTTCAGGTTACTGGCCCAACACGCTAACCGCTAGGCTACCTGCCGCACTTCTGCCTTCTATGGAGTTTTTCCTAGACACTGTGCCTCTGCCTTCTATGGAGTTTTTCCTAGACACTGTGCCTCTGCCTTCTATGGAGTTTTTCCTAGACACTGTGCTTCGGCCTATGGAGTTTTTCCTAGACACTGTGCTTCTGCCATCTATGGAGTTTTTCCTAGAAACTCTGCTTCTGCCTTCTATGGAGTTTTTCCTAGAAACTCTGCTTCTGCCTTCTATGGAGTTTTTCCTAGAAACTCTGCTTCTGCCTCAGCATTGCTTACTCTTTGGGGTTTTAGGCTGGGTATCTGTAAAAGTGCTTTATAAAATACATTTAATTGACAATATAATTTCAATGAATGGGAGAGTACTTATTTTTTGCATGTTTCAAGTGCTTCCCTGTATCGGATAGGTAGTTCTTAGAAATATTCACAAACGTGTGTGTTTGTGCGCATGTGGTTTCTGAGCGAGGTGAGTACCTCCGGTGTGGTGTTTTCCTGGAGGAGATGGTGATTGTGACAGTGAATGACTTGGCCCTGTGTAATATAATGGTGTGGTGTTGTGGGTGTGTGTACATAGATCGAAATGTGGGTGTCAGCGTATTGCCCAATATGGTCACCCCCAATGGAGTTTTGTCCTAAAACAGCTTGTCGGCGTTCTCACAAATATCAATGGAGACAAACACACACACAATTGTTCTGACACACAATGGAGAAGCCGACTGGTGTCATGGGACAGTGGCATCTTACTGTGGATAGACAGGATCTCCCATATCAGGGCCATTGTGTTCGAAGACAGTAACAAGGAGGAGAGAAAGAGAAGAGCTAACAACAACAAGTAAAGGATAAAGAAGATGGTCGACATCCCGCTGGTCATGGCTACCTATTGGTTCCCAGTCAGCTGTGTGTGTGTGTGTGTGTGTGTGTGTGTGTGTGTGTGTGTGTGTGTGTGTGTGTGTGTGTGTGTGTGTGTGTGTGTGTGTGTGTGTGTGTGTGTGTGTGTGTGTGTGTGTGTGTGTGTGTGTGTGTGTGTGTGTGTGTGTGTGTGCGTGCGTGCTTGCCTGGGACAGAGTACGGATGGTCAGCTCCTCTTGGTTGTTTTCCTTTTCTCTTCTTCTCTGTTTATCGTTGGTTGTTTTCCTTTTCTCTTCTTCTCTGTTTATCCTTGGTTGTTTTCCTTTTCTCTTCTTCTCTGTTTATCCTTGGTTGTTTTTCTTTTCTCTTCTTCTTCTTCTTTATTTATCATTGTCTGTTTTCCTTTTCTCTTCCTCTGTTTATCCTTGGTTGTTTTTTTTTCTCTACTTCTTCTTCTTCTTTTCTGTTTATCCTTGGTTGTTTTTCTTGGTCGTCCTCTTGTGTTGGCTACAGCGAGGGGGGTAGGAGAGGAGAAAAGGCACTGACTCAAGCAATCACATCTTATATCTTAACTTATTTAACTCATTTCGGGTTCTACTGAGTTCTACATTAACCTAACCCTAAACCTTCTTCCACTATCATTGAAAAATGATCTTAGACTGCTGAGCAAGCACACACATTGTCTTCTGGAGATGGATCTTTCCTTCACTAGTTGAGAGGTAGAGGGGTGTAAGGGAGGGGTATGGAGAGAAAAGGGGGCTAGTAATGGGCCAACTTGTCAACTCAGGGTTAACCCCCCAGGCCCCCCAAGGGTTAATGACCCAACGAAACAATGACTTGTAAATCTGATTAGATAAAATCCTCTTCTCCTCCAGCCCTCAGGCCAATACACAAACGCACGCACGCACGCACACACACACACACACACACACACACACACACACACACACACACACACACACACACACACACACACACACACACACACACACACACACACACACACTCACACACTCACACACTCAACAACAGAGTTAAAAGATGGGATTAGCATACAATGGCCTTCTACAATGCCTTCACAGTCCAATGTTCTGACTGATGTTGCTCATTCAACCACCTATCTCTATCTATTGTAATTGGTTTAATGTCTCTCCCTGTACTAAATCTCCTAATTAGCTGACTTAGCATCTTTTCACTCCACATTTAGTTGTGTGGTAGCATTTATCTCTACAATGGATTCAATATGCTACTTCTACTTTGAAGGGCTCCCGAGTGGCGCAGCAGTCTAAGGCACTGCATCTCAGTGCTAGAGGCATCACTACAGACACCGTGGTTTGAATCCAGGCTGTATCACAGCAGTGCATCTCAGTGCTAGAGGCGTCACTACAGACACCAGGGTTTGAATCCAGGCTGTATCACAGCAGTCTAAGGCACTGCATCTCAGTGCTAGAGGCGTCACTACAGACACCAGGGTTTGAATCCAGGCTGTATCACAGCAGTCTAAGGCACTGCATCTCAGTGCTAGAGGCGTCACTACAGACACCGTGGTTTGAATCCAGGCTGTATCACAGCGTTCTACGGCACTGCATCTCAGTGCTAGAGGCGTCACTACAGACACCAGGGTTTGAATCCAGGCTGTATCACAGCAGTCTAAGGCACTGCATCTCAGTGCTAGAGGCGTCACTACAGACACCAGGGTTTGAATCCAGGCTGTATCACAGCAGTCTAAGGCACTGCATCTCAGTGCTAGAGGCGTCACTACAGACACCAGGGTTTGAATCCAGGCTGTATCACAGCAGTCTAAAGCACTGCATCTCAGTGCTAGAGGCGTCACTACAGACACCAGGGTTTGAATCCAGGCTGTATCACAGCGTTCTACGGCACTGCATCTCAGTGCTAGAGGCGTCACTACAGACACCAGGGTTTGAATCCAGGCTGTATCACAGCAGTCTAAGGCACTGCATCTCAGTGCTAGAGGCGTCACTACAGACACCAGGGTTTGAATCCAGGCTGTATCACAGCAGTCTAAGGCACTGCATCTCAGTGCTAGAGGCGTCACTACAGACACCAGGGTTTGAATCCAGGCTGTATCACAGCATTCTAAGGCACTGCATCTCAGTGCTAGAGGCGTCACTACAGACACCAGGGTTTGAATCCAGGCTGTATCACAGCAGTCTAAGGCACTGCATCTCAGTGCTAGAGGCGTCACTACAGACACCAGGGTTTGAATCCAGGCTGTATCACAGCAGTCTAAGGCACTGCATCTCAGTGCTAGAGGCATCACTACAGACACCAGGGTTTGAATCCAGGCTGTATCACAGCAGTGCATCTCAGTGCTAGAGGCGTCACTACAGACACCGTGGTTTGAATCCAGGCTGTATCACAGCAGTCTAAGGCACTGCATCTCAGTGCTAGAGGCATCACTACAGACACCAGGGTTTGAATCCAGGCTGTATCACAGCAGTCTAAGGCACTGCATCTCAGTGCTAGAGGCGTCACTACAAACACCGTGGTTTGAATCCAGGCTGTATCACCACCAGCCATGTTTGGGAGTCCCAGCATTGTCTGGGTTTGGCCGGTGTAGGCCGTCATTGTAAATAAGAATTTGTACTTAACTGACTTGCCAAGTTAATTAAAGTAAAAAAGAAATGAGGACAACCTGTTTTCACGTAGGATAGGCCTTCTGACTTCAATGGGACTCGCATGCGTCCAATACAACAACCTGTTTTCACATAGGATAGGCCTTCTGACTTCAATGGGACTCGCATGCGTCCAATACAACAACCTGTTTTCACGTAGGATAGGCCTTCTGACTTCAATGGGACTCGCATGCGTCCACAACAACCTGTTTTCACATAGGATAGGCCTTCTGACTTCAATGGGACTCGCATGCGTCCAATACAACAACCTGTTTTCACGTAGGATAGGCCTTCTGACTTCAATGGGACTCGCATGCGTCCAATACAACAACCTGTTTTCACGTAGGATAGGCCTTCTGACTTCAATGGGACTCGCATGCGTCCAATACAACAACCTGTTTTCACGTAGGATAGGCCTTCTGACTTCAATGGGACTCGCATGCGTCCACAACAATCTGTTTTCACGTAGGATAGGCCTTCTGACTTCAATGGGACTCGCATGCGTCCAATACAACAACCTGTTTTCACGTAGGATAGGCCTTCTGACTTCAATGGGACTCGCATGCGTCCAATACAACAACCTGTTTTCACGTAGGATAGGCCTTCTGACTTCAATGGGACTCGCATGCGTCCAATACAACAACCTGTTTTCACGTAGGATAGGCCTTCTGACTTCAATGGGACTCGCATGCGTCCAATACAACAACCTGTTTTCACGTAGGATAGGCCTTCTGACTTCAATGGGACTCGCATGCGTCCACAACAATCTGTTTTCACGTAGGATAGGCCTTCTGACTTCAATGGGACTCGCATGCGTCCAATACAACAACCTGTTTTCACGTAGGATAGGCCTTCTGACTTCAATGGGACTCGCATGCGTCCAATACAACAACCTGTTTTCACGTAGGATAGGCCTTCTGACTTCAATGGGACTCGCATGCGTCCAATACAACAACCTGTTTTCACGTAGGATAGGCCTTCTGACTTCAATGGGACTTGCATGCGTCCAATACAACAACCTTACAGTGAAATGCTTACTTACAAGCCCTTAACCAACAATGCATTTCAATAAATAGAGTTAAGAAAATATTTACTAAATAAACTAAAGTAAATAATAAAATAACAACGACAAGGCTATATACAGGGGGTACCGGTACCGAGTCAATGTGGAGGCTATATACAGGGGGTACCGGTACCGAGTCAATGTGGAGGCTATATACAGGGGGTACCGGTACCGAGTCAATGTGGAGGCTATATACAGGGAATACCGGTACCGAGTCAATGTGGAGGCTATATACAGGGAATACCGGTACCGAGTCAATGTGGAGGCTATATACAGGGGGTACCGGTACCGAGTCAATGTGGAGGCTATATACAGGGGGTACCGGTACCGAGTCAATGTGGAGGCTATATACAGGGAATACCGGTACCGAGTCAATGTGGAGGCTATATACAGGGAATACCGGTACCGAGTCAAGGTTCTTTGAGGTAATTTGTACCTGTAGGTAGGTAAAGTGACTGCATAGATAAACAGCGAGTAGCAGCAGTGTAAGCGGGGGGGTCAATGTAAATAGTCTGGTGGCCATTTGATTCATTGTTCAACAGAATTATGGCTTGGAGGTAGAAGCTGTTGAGGAGCCTCTTGGTCCTAGACTTAGCGCTCCGGTACCACTTGCCGTGCGGTAGCAGAGAGAACAGTCTATAACTTGGGTGACTGGAGTCTTTGACAACTTTATGGGCTTTCCTCTGATACCGCCTAGTATATAGGTCCTGGATGGCAGGAAGCTTGACTCCTTTGTTAAATAAAGGTTGAATAACTGTACAACTCTGTAAAGCAATGTGCCTCTACAATGCCATACAATATTTAATGATTAATTATAAAGAGCAAACAGAAATGTTGTCATTTTCACTGACACTGGATACATCTAGATAGATTTCAGTGCTAGTCTCACTATTTGAGTCTGGTATTTTCTCACTCTTTACAAATAGACATCCCACCAATGTGTTTAGTTTTTGCAGAGCTCTGTGAGCAACATGATACCGTGATTTTAGTGCTCATCTAGAGTAATTCGATTAGGGGCTCTATTCAACCCGTATTGTGGTAGCTCAGCGTTGCATTGTGATTGAAATGTAAAGCCAATGTTCCCGTGTTAGCGCAGACTGCATTCACCATAAACGCTGCGTATGTCGTCTCAATCAGAAATCACCTTTACATTTCTATCGTACAGTCTGCAGCGTCCCAGTCATGTGTTGTTGTGTTTCCGGAACTTTCTGTGGAGAGGATGTGAGCCTTAATGTTATCTGCTGTCTTAAACAAAGCAGCTCTCAGCCAATTACGATAGATATATCAAACACAGTCCTCATGCCCTGATTGGCCTAGCTGATTAGAGCTAACAGGAAATGGGAATATCGCTACAAATAAAGAGAGGGGTCAGGTGGGGATGAGCCCTAAATTCCACCCTGATTCCTATGTTGTTCTCTACTTTCAACCAGGGCCCATAGGGCTCAGGTCTAAAGTAGTGCACTGCATGGAATAAATGGTCCCAAATTGTCATTTGGGACACAGCGATGGTTTAAAGAGGGGGATGGTCTTTTTATCATGCTGAGCAGCTATCAGACCCATCAAAGGGTGTGTTGATCTTCACTAATCATTACCATGAACTGAGGGAAGCCAGTGTCTTTGTCTGCATTGTCTAAATAAATGACTTATTTCTCATGATTCTGCATTTGGGGTGGCAGGGTGTCCTAGTGGTTAGAGCGTTGGACTAGTAACCGGAACGGTTGCAAGTTCAAACCCCCGAGCCGACAAGGTACAAATCTGTCGTTCTGCCCTTGAACAGGCAGTTAACCCACTGTTCCCAGGCCGTTATTGAAAATAAGAATTTGTTCATAACTGACTTGCCTGGTTAAATAAAGGTCAAATAAATAAATAAAAATACATTTCCATCATTCCCAATGTAGCCGATGTCATGGGTAGCTAGTTAGCTCACTATTGGTCGTGCAGGTGAGAGTAGTGGCTTCATATCAACAGATCTTTTGATCTGGATTGTCTAAATAAATGACTATTGTGTCTGCTATGAGTGTCTGTGGATTGTTTTTCTCTGTGTCTACACACAGCTGTTCATAACAGCAGACACTTTAAAACACAACCATATTAGTAAATTCAATGCTCTATGGATCTCTTTGTTTGCGGGGGGAGGGGTGCGAAGGACAGAATTGCACAATAGTTCGGTCTGTCTTCAACTCTCTAGCTGGCGACGAGAAAATACCTTTAAAAATGAGCCAAAAAGAGAAACTGGAGCCATTTAATTGGCACTAGGTGTGTTTTAGTGTGACGCCTCTGTCTCTGCCCCTCCCTCCTTCCTTTCCTCCCTCCCTCCTTCCCACCCTCCCTCCCTCCTTCCTTCCCTCCACCAACCTCCCTCCAAGCATTCAATTTCAAGGCTGTGTCATGAAGGTCTTTCTCTCTCTCTGTCTCTCTCAAATTCAATTTAAGGGGCTTTATTGGCATGGTAAACATATGTTTACATTTCTAAAACAAAAGTGAAATAATAAAAAATGTACAGTAAACATTACACTCACAAATGTCATATTATGTTTATATACAGTGTTGTAGCGATGTGCAAATAGTTAAAGTACAAAAGGAAAATAAATAAACATACAGTGCCTTGCGAAAGTATTCGGCCCCCTTGAACTTTGCGACCTTTTGCCACATTTCAGGCTTCAAACATAAAGATATAAAACTGTATTTTTTTCTTCCAGAATGGTCCTGTATTTGGCTCCATCCATCTTCCCATCAATTTTAACCATCTTCCCTGTCCCTGCTGAAGAAAAGCAGGCCCAAACCATGATGCTGCCACCACCATGTTTGACAGTGGGGATGGTGTGTTCAGGGTGATGAGCTGTGTTGCTTTTACGCCAAACATAACATTTTGCATTGTTGCCAAAAAGTTCAATTTTGGTTTCATCTGACCAGAGCACCTTCTTCCACATGTTTGGTGTGTCTCCCAGGTGGCTTGTGGCAAACTTTAAATGACACTTTTTATGGATATCTTTAAGAAATGGCTTTCTTCTTGCCACTCTTCCATAAAGGCCAGATCTGTGCAATATACGACTGATTGTTGTCCTATGGACAGAGTCTCTCACCTCAGCTGTAGATCTCTGCGGTTCATCCAGAGTGATCATGGGCCTCTTGGCTGCATCTCTGATCAGTTTTCTCCTTGTATGAGCTGAAAGTTTAGAGGGACGGCCAGGTCTTGGTAGATTTGCAGTGGTCTGATACTCCTTCCATTTCAATATTATCGCTTGCACAGTGCTCCTTGGGATGTTTAAAGCTTGGGAACTCTTTTTGTATCCAAATCCGGCTTTAAACTTCTTCACAACAGTATCTCGAACCTGCCTGGTGTGTTCCTTGTTCTTCATGATGCTCTCTGCGCTTTTAACGGACCTCTGAGACTATCACAGTGCAGGTGCATATATACGGAGACTTGATTACACACAGGTGGATTGTATTTATCATCATTAGTCATTTAGGTCAACATTGGATCATTCAGAGATCCTCACTGAACTTCTGGAGAAAGTTTGCTGCACTGAAAGTAAAGGGGCTGAATAATTTTGCACGCCCAATTTTTAAGTTTTTGATTTGTTAAAAAAGTGGCAAAAGGTCGCAAAGTTCAAGGGGGCCGAATACTTTCGCAAGGCACTGTAAATATGGATTGTATTTACAATGTGTTTGTTCCTCACTGGTTGCCCTTTTCTTGTGGCAACAGGTCACAAATCTTGCTGCTGTGATTACAAACTGTGGAATTTCACCCAGTAGATATGGGAGTTTCTCAATAGCAAGGCTATTGAGTCTGTACATAGTCAAAGATTTCCTTAATTTTCGGTCAGTCACAGTGGTCAAGTATTCTACCACGGTTTACTCTATGTTTAGGGCCAAGTAGCATTCTAGTTTGCTCTGTTTTTTTTGTAAATTCTTTCCAATGTGTCAAGTAATTATCATTTAGTTTTCTCATGATTTGGTTGGGTCTAATTGTGTTGCTGTCCTGGGGCTCTGTGGGGTCTGTTTGTGTTGTGCTCTCTCTCCCTCTCTCTCTCTCTCTCTCTCTCTCTCTCTCTTTCTCTCTCTCTCTCTCTCTCTCTCTCTCTCTCTCTCTCTCTCTCTCTCTCTCTCTCTCTCTCTCTCTCTCTCTCTATCTCTCTCTCTCTCTCTCTCACTGGCTCCAGCCCACTGCATCTGTCCCTTGTCCGGAGCATATCAGATGTTCCTCTGTTCCTGTCATCCTTTCTTAAAAACCCTGATTCAAAGGGAACCTGAAGAGTGTGATGAGAGAAGAATGAAAGGAACTGTGGAGTAGAGAGGAGATGTTTATGAGTGATCTGAGAGCGAGGGGGTTGCTACATAGTTGGTCCAGGTCAAAAGTAGTGCACTATATAGGGAATAGGGTGCCATTTGGGACGCAGCCTCAGACTGCCTACGTATTAGCGTGTAAGTGTTGGCTGGTTAGTGGCTTGTGGTGGAGCTGTCAGTTACATGATGTGGTGTGTGTGTGTGGACTGGGTGGAAACTGGAGAGGGTTTTCTTTATTCTCCTCTGCTCTGTCTGTCGCCTGTGGTTTTGCGGTCGGCTCTCAGTGTGAGGTGGGGGAGAGGGGAGGTGAAAGTGACACGTTGTCTGGGGTGTTTGCGCTGTGGTTCTGCTGCTTTTCGACTTTAACACCAGTGTTCCACTAGTGTATACATCCTTATGCTTTACAAGCTAGTGCTGACAGTGAGGACTTGTGAAGACCAGAATCAACAACCTCTGCATCATTCAAGACTGTTGCTATGTGAGGTGTTAAAGTTCACAGTTAGCCATTGTTAAGTAAACACCAACTGAAAAGTACTAGTGGCCTGGCTTTGGCCCCAAGTCAGAGCAGGTCCACCAGAGACATGCATCAGTGAGACATGGGTGTCGGCCCCCGTAGATGGAAACAGAAAAGTCTGAGCATGTTGGGTAAAACACTGGGGTGAGACTGTTGGGTAAAACACCGGGGTGAAACTGTTGGGTAAAACACGGGGTGAAACTGTTGGGTAAAACACCGGGGTGAGACTGTTGGGTAAAACACTGGGGTGAGACTGTTGGGTAAAACACTGGGGTAAAACACTGGGGTGAGACTGTTGGGTAAAACACTGGGGTGAAACTGTTGGGTAAAACACCGGGGTGAAACTGTTGGGTAAAATACCGGGGTGAGACTGTTGGGTAAAACACCGGGGTGAGACTGTTGGGTAAAACACTGGGGTGAGACTGTTGGGTAAAACACAGGGGTGAGACTGTTGGGTAAAACACCGGGGTGAAACTGTTGGGTAAAACACCGGGGTGAGACTGTTGGGTAAAACACTGAGGTGAGACTGTTGGGTAAAACACCGGGGTGAGACTGTTGGGTAAAACACTGGGGTGAAACTGTTGGGTAAAACACCGGGGTGAGACTGTTGGGTAAAACACCGGGGTGAAACTGTTGGGTAAAACACCGGGGTGAGACTGTTGGGTAAAACACCTGGGTGAGACTGTTGGGTAAAACACCGGGGTGAGACTGTTGGGTAAAACACAGAGGTGAGACTGTTGGGTAAAACACCGGGGTGAAACTGTTGGGTAAAACACTGGGGTGAGACTGTTGGGTAAAACACCGGGGTGAATCTGTTGGGTAATACACCGGGGTGAGACTGTTGGGTAAAACACCAGGGTGAGACTGTTGGGTAAAACACCAGGGTGAGACTGTTGGGTAAAACACCGGGGTGAGACTGTTGGGTAAAACACCGGGGTGAATCTGTTGGGTAATACACCGGGGTGAGACTGTTGGGTAAAACACCAGGGTGAGACTGTTGGGTAAAACACTGGGGTAAATCCTGTATGGAAATGCTCTACTGTATGTGTAATGTGCGTTAACATTGCTGGTGTCTTACCATGCTCTGGTCTAGACCCTATAGATATACACAAACACATGTATCCAACCTGTATAATCCTCTAGTGCAGGTATTTTCCCCCCACGTTTTAAAAATTCCATCTTTATTTTCCAATGGGGCTATACATTTGGGTGAGATTTTTTTCTCGTCCGAGTAGCCTCGTTTCACTGTCTAAATAAAATTAAACCATTGTGTGTTCAGCTAAATTACAACACAATGTCAAATAATGAACATCCAATCACATTAACCATTACTCTCTAGCGGGAATTCCACTAAGGGTCCGTATGTAGCCTTAACGGAGCTGCTGCTCATTCCGTTTGCTCGAAAATAGATAAATGGTTAAAAAAGTAAGGCCTGCGTCCATAGAGACACATACCACCACTGGTAGTACTGTTTCTACCAGCAGTACTACACCTGCACCTGTCGACAACACAAGTTGTTCTGCTTCCACGAGAACATCCAATGCTAGCATCAGTAATTCTACATTTGTTGTTAGCCCAGCTAGTATGGACACTGACAGTTGTGAATCTGATTCAGCCAAAGAGCTACTGCCCCCAAAAGTACTATCTCACAACTTGATGAAACCTTCACTCTTGCGCAGACATTTAGAAACAAAACATGGCAATTTTAAAAATAAGCCATGGGAGTTTATTGAGCAAGAATTAAGACGCCATTCGAGTAGTAAGACATGTATAAAAGCAACAGATACCATTAGTAAGAAGGGGCTAGAACTTTCTTATATGGTGAGTGTCGTGTCTTTGGCTAGCCGGAATAAGTGATATGACATGCTATCCTATAAAATCCTTTCTCTGTAATTAATATCACCTGATTGAGCTAATCATGTAAATGTAATTAACTAGAAAGTCGGGGCACCACAAAATAATATTTATAGAGCCGTTATCTTCCGAATAAACTCTTAAAGACCTAGTAATATTTTACATCAATAGCAGTCAATATTAATTGTCTCCTTATTTCAGTCTCATCTGAAAGTTGTTATCTTCATGAACCCTGGCTAACAAGTTGAATCAGCAATACAAAATTGGGCTTAATTATTTATTTACTAAATACCTAATTAATCACACAGAATTACATATACACAGAATGAATCATACCTTGATTACAAATTATATCATAAAGGAAAATGTCCCTAGCGGACGGAACAGATCTGAAAGCTGGTTACCCAAAGAAAAGGGGGCTGGGTTTGAGTGAAAGAGTGGAAAGACTGAAGAACAAAGGGAGAAGCGATGTCTCTATCGGGCCGTATGCAGCTACTCTATCGTAAATACAGAATCTTATGCATTCTAAATTACCGCCCATTTGGAAAAGGAAAATGCAATAAATATTTACTCTGAGCTGCACTTTGGTAGGTTGGTCGTAGATGCTGGTCGTGTTGGCCAACAGAGATCTTCCTGTCCTCGGACGAATGTCTCTGGTGGTAAATTGAATACGTTGTAGTAACGTCCTTGTGTGGTAGACGGACTACTCTGTGCGTCCTTTCCTAGCCCACGTTTACAGCGGCCGCTGCTAACTCAACGGCTAGGAGGTATCACTTCTGTAGCGAATAAGAGTTCAAAGTTCATACCATTCGCAACCAAAGCTCACGCTGAGGTTGGCTTCGTTCTGTAGTTATTATCTGAACTCTTCTGACATCGGATCGTCATCCTAATGTACCCGGAACAGATAGTTATATTGTCGTCAAGGCTTTATATAGGAAGTGAGAGGAGACAGTGTTTCATCGTTTAACCAATGTCTTTTCACATGGGCGGGCCACTGAGTCGGGCCTAATTCAAGCATGAAAACCCAATTCTCACATTTTAGAAGCTAAAATCACATTTCATCCCCTCCCAAATAATTTCATACTCAAACATTTAAATTGCACAACAATTCCATGTGAACCTGATAACTATAATGTGTAGACTTTCCACTGTACCATTTATGTCATCCTATCACTGATGAGAATGTCTCACATGACAACCGAACTGACATCATATTCATTAAGTACCAATGCATATGTTCAACTGATTGGATTACCAAAATATGGTTCATTTCCACCCACCTTCTGATGTTCCCAGAATCTCTGTTTAACAAAGGCTATTCAAGAGTCCCTCTGTAGAGTCAAGAGAGAGGGAAGGGGGAAAGGTATTTATGGGGGGGTGTCACGTTCTTAATGAGGATCGGACCAAGGCGCAGCATGGTATGGGTACATTCTCTTTATTACAGTGCCTTGCGAAAGTATTCGGCCCCCTTGAACTTTGCGACCTTTTGCCACATTTCAGGCTTCAAACATAAAGATATAAAACTGTATTTTTTTGTGAAGAGTGGGACACAATCATGAAGTGGAACGACATTTATTGGATATTTCAAACTTTTTTAACAAATCAAAAACTGAAAAATTGGGCGTGCAAAATTATTCAGCCCCCTTAAGTTAATACTTTGTAGCGCCACCTTTTGCTGTGATTACAGCTGTAAGTCGCTTGGGGTATGTCTCTATCAGTTTTGCACATCGAGAGACTGAATTTCTTTCCCATTCCTCCTTGCAAAACAGCTCGAGCTCAGTGAGGTTGGATGGAGAGCATTTGTGAACAACAGTTTTCAGTTCTTTCCACAGATTCTCGATTGGATTCAGGTCTGGACTTTGACTTGGCCATTCTAACACCTGGATATGTTTATTTTTTAACCATTCCATTGTAGATTTTGCTTTATGTTTTGGATCATTGTCTTGTTGGAAGACAAATCTCCGTCCCAGTCTCAGGTCTTTTGCAGACTCCATCAGGTTTTCTTCCAGAATGGTCCTGTATTTGGCTCCATCCGTCTTCCCATCAATTTTAACCATCTTCCCTGTCCCTGCTGAAGAAAAGCAGGCCCAAACCATGATGCTGCCACCACCATGTTTGACAGTGGGGATGGTGTGTTCAGGGTGATGGGCTGTGTTGCTTTTACGCCAAACATAACGTTTTGCATTGTTGCCAAAAAGTTCAATTTTGGTTTCATCTGACCAGAGCACCTTCTTCCACATGTTTGGTGTGTCTCCCAGGTGGCTTGTGGCAAACTTTAAACAACACTTTTTATGGATATCTTTAAGAAATGGCTTTCTTCTTGCCACTCTTCCATAAAAGCCAGATTTGTGCAATATACGACTGATTGTTGTTCTATGGACAGAGTCTCCCACCTCAGCTGTAGATCTCTGCAGTTCATCCAGAGTGATCATGGGCCTCTTGGCTGCATCTCTGATCAGTCTTCTCCTTGTATGAGCTGAAAGTTTAGAGGGACGGCCAGGTCTTGGTAGATTTGCAGTGGTCTGATACTCCTTCCATTTCAATATTATATCTTGCACAGTGCTCCTTGGGATGTTTAAAGCTTGGGAAATCGTTTTGTATCCAAATCCGGCTTTAAACTTCTTCACAACAGTATCTCGGACCTGCCTGGTGTGTTCCTTGTTCTTCATGATGCTCTCTGCGCTTTTAACGGACCTCTGAGACTATCACAGTGCAGGTGCATATATACGGAGACTTGATTACACACAGGTGGATTGTATTTATCATCATTAGTCATTTAGGTCAACATTGGATCATTCAGAGATCCTCACTGAACTTCTGGAGAGAGTTTGCTGCAGTGAAAGTAAAGGGGCTGAATAATTTTGCACGCCCAATTTTTCAGTTTTTGATTTGTTAAAAAAGTTTGAAATATCCAATAAATGTCGTTCCACTTCATGATTGTGTCCCACTTGTTGTTGATTCTTCACAAAAAAATACAGTTTTATATCTTTATGTTTGAAGCCTAAAATGCGGCAAAAGGTCGCAAAGTTCAAGGGGGCCGAATACTTTCGCAAGGCACTGTAAAAGAATGAACACTGAACAAACTAACAAAATAACCAAAAGAAACGTGAAGTTATACAAATGAGTGCTAACAGGCAACTACACATAGACAAGATCCCACAAACACCAAATGGTAAATGGCTACCTAAATATGATCCCCAATCAGAGACAACGATAAACAGCTGCCTCTGATTGGGAACCATATTTGGCAACCATAGACATACAAATCACCTAGACCTACACAAACCCTAGACAATACAAAAACTAGCGTACCCTCCCTAGTCACGTCCTGACCTAACCAAAATATAAAGAAAACAAAGGTATATAAGGTCAGGGCGTGACAGGGGGGTCATAAACCTTACCCACAGGCCAACGTCATGACATGAGCTACCAAGTGTCTTGGACAGGCAAGCCCCATACTATTGTGGGGGACTTAATTCTTCCTGCTGTCGCGGATTTGGCTGGGACAATGCTGGGGAAATGGCCCAAAAAACTATACAGACAATACCTTCATCAAACAACACTGTTTTACGACGCATCAGTCAATTAATCCAATTGATTTAAAAAGCCCTTTTTACATCAACAGATGTCACAAAGTGCTATACAGAAACCCAGCCTAAAACCCCAAACAGCAAGCATTGCAGATGTAGAAGCACGGTGGAAAAACTCACTAGAACGGCAGGAACCTAGGAAGAAACCTAGAGAGGAACCAGGATCTGAGGGGTGGCCAGTCCTCTTCTGGCTGTGCCGGGTGGAGATTATAACAGTACATGGCCAAGATGTTCAAACATTCATAGATGACCAGCAGGGTCAAATAATAATAATCACAGTGGTTGTAGAGGGTGCAACAGGTCAGCACCTCAGGAGTAAATGTCAGTTGGCTTTTCATAGCAGAGTTAGAGACAGCAGGTGCGGTAGAGAGAGAGAGTCGAAAACAGCAGGTCCGGGACAAGGTAGCAGGCAGAACAGTTGAAACTTGAGCAGCAGCACGACCAGGTGGACTGGGGACAGCAATGAGTCATCAGGCCAGGTAGCCCTGAGGTATGGTCCTAGGGCTCAGGTCTTCCTAGAGAAAGAGAGAGAGAATTAGAGCGAGCATACTTAAATTTACACAGGACACCGGATAAGACAGGAGAAAATACTCCAGATATAACAGACTGACCTAGCCCCTCGACACATAAACTACTGCAGCATAAATACTGGAGGCTGAGACAGGAAGGGTCAGGAGACATTGTGGCCCTATCCGACGATAGCCCTGGACAGGGCCAAACAGACAGGATATAACCCCACCCACTTTGCCAAAGCACAGCCCCCAGACCACTAGAAGGATATCTTCAACCACCAACTTACTACCCTGAGACAAGGCCGAGTATAGCCCATGAAGATCTCCCACATGGGACGAACCCCAGGGGGGCACCAAACTTGGACAGAAAGATCACGTCAGTGACTCAACCCACTCAAGTGATGCACCCCTCCTAGGGACGGGATGGAAGACACCAGTAAGCCAGTGACTCAGCCCACGTAATAGGGTTAGAGGTAGAGAATCCCAGTGTTGAGAGGGTAACCCACCAAGCAGAGACAGCAAGGATGGTTCGTTACTCCATTGCCTTTCCATTCACCTTCACACTCTTGGGCCAGACTACACTCAATCATAGGACCTACTGAAGAGATGAGTGTTCAATAAAGACTTAAAGAAATCGAGTCCGCATTTCTCACATGGATAGGCAGACCGTTCCATAAAAATTTAGCTCCATAGGAGAAAGCCCTGCCTCCAGCTGTTTGCTTAGAAATTCTAGGGACAATAAGGAGGCCTGCGTCTTGTGACTGTAGCGTACGTGTAGGTATGTACGGCAGGACCAAATCGGAGAGATAGGTAGGAGCAAGCCCATGTAATGCTTTGTAGTTTAGCAGTAAAACCTTGATATCAGCCCTAGCCTTAAGAGGAAGCCAGTATAGAGAGGCTAGCACTGGAGTAATATGATCCATTTTTTTGGTTCAAGTAGAATATATAGTGAAAACAATAATGGTCCTAAAATGGAACCTTGAGGAACACCAAAACGTACAGTTGATTTGTCAGAGGACAAACCATCCACAGAGACAAACTGATATCTTTTCGACAGATAAGATCTAAACTAGGCCAGAACTTGTCCGTGTAGACCAATTTGGGTTTCCAATCTTTGCAAATCATTTGGTGATTGATGGTGTCAAAATCAGCACTAAGGTCTAGGGCACGAGGAAAGATGCAGAGCCTTGGTCTGATGCCATTAAAAGGTAATTTACCACCTTCACGAGTGCAGCCTCAGTGCTATGATGGGGTCTAAACCAGACTGAAGCATTTCATATACATTGTTTGTTTTCAGGAAGGCAGTGAGTTGCTGTGCAACAGATTTTTCAAAAATGTTTGAGAGGAATGGGAGATTCGATATTGGCCGATAGTTTTTTATATTTTCTGGGACATGGTTTGGCTTCTTCAAGAGAGGCTTTATTACTGCCACTTTTAGTGAGTTTGGTACACATCCGGTGGATAGGGAGCCATTTATCATGTTCAACATAGGAGGGCCAAGCACAGGAAGTAGCTCTTTCAGTAGTTTAGTTGGAATAATGTCCAGTATGCAGCTTGAAGGTTTAGAGGCCATTACTATTTTCATGAATGTGTCAAGAAATATAGCATTAAAAAACTTGATCCTAGGTCCTGGCAGAAGTTAATGAATTTATCACTGCTGAAGTGAAAGCCATCCTCTCTTTGGTAATGCTGCTTTTTAGTTAACTTTGCGACAGTATCAAAAATACATTTTGAATTGTTCTTATTCTCCTCAATTAAGTTGGAAAAATGGGATGATCGAGCAGCAGTGAGGGCTCTTCGATACTGCATGGTACTGTCTTTCCAAGACTTCCAGTTTGGTGTAGCGCCATTTTCGTTACAATTTTCTGGAAGCTTGCTTCAGGGCAAGCTGTATACCAGGAAGCTAGTTTCTTATGACACATGTTTTCTGTTTTTAGGGGTGCGGCTGCATCTAGGGTATTACGCAAGGTTAAATTTAGTTCCTCATTTAAGTGGTTAACCGATTTTTGTACTCTGACGTACTAGGGTAGGTGGCGGGGGTCTGGAAGGGCATCTAGGAATCTTTGGGTTGTCCGAGAATTTATAGCACGGCTTTTTGATGATCCTTGGTTGGGGTCTGAGCAGATTATTTGTTGCGATTGCAAACATAATAAAATGGTGGTCTGATTATGAGGAAAAACATTAAGATCCACAATATTTTTTATACAGGACAAAACTAGGTCCAGAGTATGACTGTGGCAGTGAGTAGGTCCGGAGACATGTTGGACAAAACCCACTGAGTCGATGATGGCTCCGAAAGCCATTTGGAGTGGGTCTGTGGACTTTTCCATTTGAATATTAAAGTCACCAAAAATGTGAATATTATCTGCTAGGACTACAAGGTCCGATAGGAATTCAGGGAACTCAGTGAGGAATGCCGTATACGGCCCAGGAGGCCTGTGAACAGTAGCTATAAAAGTGATTGAGATGGCTGCATACATTTCATGACTAGAAGATCAAAAAACAAAAACAGAGTCAACATTTTTTCTTGTAAATTGAAATTTGCTATTGTAAATGTTAGCAACACCTCCGCCTTTGGAGGGATGCTCGGGGATATGGTCACTAGTGTAACCAGGATGAGAGGCCTCATTTAACACAGTAAATTCATCAGGCTTAAGCAATGTTTCAGTCAGGCCAATCACATCAAGATTATGATCAGTGATTGACTATAACTGCATTGGAAGTGAGGGATCTAACATTAAGTAGCCCTATTTTAAGATGTGAGCTATCACATTCTCTTTCAATAATGACAGGAATGGAGGAGGTCTTTGTTCCAGCGAGATTGCTAAGGCAAACACCGCCATGTTTAGTTTTGCCCAACCTAGATCGAGGCACAGGCACGGTCTCAATGGGGATAGCTGAGCTGACTACACTGACTGCGCTAATGGAAGACTCCACTAAGCTGGCAGACTGGCTAACAGCCTGCTGCCTGGCCTGCACCCTATCTCATTGTGGAACTAGAGGAGTTAGAGCCCTGTCAGTGACATGGCAGGAGATGTTTTGAAACAATTACTGCTTCGCATACAAGCCAGTGAATTATATACGTTACAGCTGGATGAGTCAACAGACGTGGCCCACGGACCTGGCACTGCTCCTGGTATATGTCCATTACATTTATGGGGGGTCAATTAAGGAAGACATCCTCTTCTGCAAACCACTGGAAACCAGGACAACATGAGAGGATATTTTTAAAGTACTGGACACCTTTGTGACATCAAATGGACTTTGGTGGTCAAGATGTGTTGGTATCTGTACTGATGGCACAAAAGCCATGACAGGGAGATATAGTGAAGTGGTAACGCAGCGCAGTTGCTCCTGACGCCACTTGGGTTCACTGCAGGATCCACCGTGAGGCTCTTGCTGCCAAGGGAATGCCTGACAGCTTGAAATACATTTTAGACACAACAGTGAAAATGGTTTAGTTTGTTAAGGCAAGGCCCCTGAACTCTTGTGTATTTTCTGCATTATGCAATGATATGGGCAGCGACCATGTAACTCTTTTACAACATACAGAAGTGCGCTGGTTATCAAGGGGCAAAGTATTGACGCGTTTTTTTCTTATTGGGAGAAGAGCTTAAAGTTTTCTTTACTGACCATTTTCACATGTCTGACTGCTTGCATGATGACGAGTTTCTCACAAGACTGGCCTATCTGGGTGATGTTTTTTCTTGCCTGAATGATCTGAATCTAGGATTACAGGGACTCTCCGCAACTATATTCAACGTGCGGGACAAAATTGAGGCTATGATTAAGAAGTTGGAGCTCTTTTCTGTCTGCATTAACAAGGACAACACACAGGTCTTTCCATCATTGTATGATTTTTTTTGTGCAAAAGAACTCAAGCTTACGGACAATGTAAAATGTGATATAGCGAAGCACCTGTGAGTGCACAATTACGCACATACTTTCTCGAAATGGACGACACAAACAACTGGATTCATTCTCCCTTTCATGTCCTGCCTCCAGTCCACTTATCGATATCTGAACAAGAGAGCCTCATTGAAATTGCAACAAGCGGTTCTGTGAAAATTTAATTTAATCAGAAGCCACTGCCAGTTTCCTGGATACGGCTGCGCTCAGAGTTTCTTGCCTTGGCAAATGGTGCTGTTATGACACTGATGCCCTTTGCAACCATGTACCTATGTGAGAGTGGATTCTTAGCCCTCACTAGCATGAAAACTAAATACAGGCACAGACTGTATGTGGAAAATGATTTAAGACTGAGACTCTCTCCAATACAGCCCAACATTGCAGAGTTATGTGCTTCCTTTCAAGCACACCCTTCCCATTAACCTGTGGTGAGTTATTCACACCCTTCTCATTAACCTGTGGTGAGTTATTCACACCCTTCTCATTAACCTGTGGTGAGTTATTCACACCCTTCTCATTAACCTGTGGTGAGTTATTCACACCCTTCTCATTAACCTGTGGTGAGGTATTCACCATCATTAACCTGTGGTGAGGTATTCACCTTTTTTGATGAAAAACAAGGTTTTATATGTAAGATGCATAAATCAAAATGATTGATTATTATTATATTATTATCTGTGCCCTGGTCCTATAAGAGCTCTTTGTCATTTCCCACGAGCCGGGTTGTGACAAAAACTCACATTCATTCTTATGTTTAATAAATGTATCGTATAGTGTGTGTGTGTGGCAGGCTTACAATGAAGGCAAAATACAATATTTGACAGTGTGCTGACCCTGGTGCTAGAGGGGGTATGCAGCTGGAGGTTGATTGTTTGAAGGGGTACGGGACTATAAAAGGTTTGGGAACCACTGCGTATCCAACCTGTATAATCCTCTAGTGTATGTGACTATTTGTTCATACTTATTTAAGTCAGTTTGTTGTTTATTTCTTTGTGTTCTTTTGATTTTCTGTACCAGTTAGCTAACTATGACAGCTCACTGATATATTATTGTGTGTTTATGAGAGAGCGAGAGAGCGAGCAAGAGGGAGAGAGAAAGGAGAGAGATAATGAACTCTGGTCTCCCCCAGGTCTTGGCAGGCCCTTGTGCTGTTGTCACGATGCTGGTGTGAAAGTGACAGAGATGTAAAAATGTAAATTACCCCTCCAGCCGTGAACGTGACTAGCTGACTGCATCTCGCTGCTGGGAACAGCACTTTGTACAGACACATTGTACAGTAAAACTATAAATAAAGCTATTTTATTTTCTAAATAGGGAATAGGGTGTCATATGGGACACAGACCTTGGTTGTGAAGCAGCTACCACTCAATCAGCTATGTAGAGAATAGGGTGCCATTTGGGACAAGGTGTCTCTCAGAAAGCACTATCTCATTTGGGATGCATTCAATCACCATGGACATTTTGTACAGTAAAACATTGCAGGTGTTTTGTTTTCTCAGTTGTAATTTAGTTGAGTTAGTTTCAAAACTTGAGCTTACGTTCTCTGTGTCAAGTACATTTACGTTGTATGTTGCCCAGTAAGCTTTCAAAAAGCATTTTCTCTTTTGAACTTTGTTTGAAAACTATGCAGAAGTTGAGCTAAAGTTACATCATGTCAAGTGCATTGAACGTTGTAGGCCTACAGTACTGCCACATCTTACTTTTATTGAATTTATTTGACTCAAAAAAGTTGAGCCAAAGTTATTTGTCAGGTACATTAGAGTTGTATTGCTACAGCCTACAGCCGCCCCCACTTCTCCCATGCTGGGAAGAGAAGAAAAAGCCCTCCCTCTCTCTCTCTCTCTCTCTCTCTCTCTCTCTCTCTCTCTCTCTCTCTCTCTCTCTCTCTCTCTCCCTCCATTTAACCCCCCTGAGGATTAGCTCTCATGCCTGCTTTAGTTGAAAGGGAAAATGTCTCAGCGCATCGAGTCAATGGAGCTTCAGCTCCCCTCTGATGCCTAACTGCCTGCCCATGGATGGGTAGGCGGAAGTAAAGAAAGTCAATCTCTGCCTTTTTCAAGTTGTGGTGGGTTCAGGCTTAATTACCCATATTCACCCACACCAAGAGTTTATACTGTAAGAGGACACTGTTCATGGTTTGTGCGTGGGTTAATATTAAATTTAAATTGTATTTTGTGTGTGCACCCTATCCTCCTTCTCTGCAAGGTCAGAAATAATACACAGTTTACATCCTGTAAGCGGTAGATACAAAGCTAGTGGCTTGGTAAGAATAACTTTGTCACATCAGTAGAAAAAAGTTAATAAGGAAAGACAATTGCAGATTGTATTTTTCATATCAGCGGATATGTAAAAAAGAGAGCTATAGTTGTTTGTTAGTTGGTGTTTGGACAGTATTTATACCTGCAGCCTGCTCTACTCCTCTGAGTTGACTCCAGTAAAAGTGAAAATCAACCTGCCAGCCATTCTTTATGAGCTTGTTTTCCTCCCTCTCTCTCTCTCTCTCTCTCTCTCTCTCTTCCCCCCTCTCTCTCTCTCTCTCTCTCTCTCTCTCTCTCCCCTCTCTCTCTCTCTCTCTCTCTCTCTCTCTCTCTCTCCTCTCTCTCTCTCTCTCTCTCTCTCTTCCTCTCTCTATCTCTCTCTTCCCCTCTCTCTCGCTCTTCCCCTCTCTCTCTCTCTCTCTCTCTCTCTCTCTCTCTCTCTCTCTCTTCCCCTCTCTCTCTCTCTCTTCCCCCTCTCTCTCTCTCTTCCCCTCTCTCTCTCTCTCTCTCTCTCTCTCTTCCCCTCTCTCTCTCTCTCTCTTCCCCTCGCTCTCTCTCTCTCTCTCTCTCTCTCTCTCTCTCTCTCTCTCTCTCTCTCTTTCCAAGTGCAAACCACACAATTCACATTCTCCTCACGTCTCCTCCAGGACTTGATCGGAGCGTCATCTTTCTGTGTGTATTTTACGATCTGTCCCATGGACTTGGACCTAGTCCCATTTTGGGGGTAATCTCAGTTGCATTTCCTTTATTCCTTGCGTCCTCTCTCCTCGCCTTCTTAAAACCCATTGGATGAGAAGTTCAGAGGGGAGGGACCTCTGACCTTCCCCATTGGGGTTTGGGAAGGCGAGGAGGAATCAAGGAAATGCAACTGAGATGGATAGAGGACTCATCTTTGAGTCTGTGCCGTTATAGCGTATGTATATATAGCGGTGCATGGGCACCGCAATTTAGGCAATAGGCAGGGTAGCCTAGTGGTTAGAGTGTTGGACTAGTAACCGGAAGGCTGCAAGTTCAAACCCCCCAGCTGACAAGGTACAAATCTGTTGTTCTGCCCCTGAACAGGCAGTTAACCCACTGTTCCTAGGCTGTCATTGAAAATAAGAATTTGTTCTTAACTGACTTGCCTGGATAAATAAAGGTAAAAAAATTAAAAAAAATAAAAAAATTCTCCCTGGGTAGTCTTTGTAAAACTGTTAGTCTGCTAATCTTAATAAGATCTTCATGTAGAACTCTAGTCTGGTAATCTTAATAAAATCTTCATGTAGAACTGTAGTCTGGTAATCTTAATAATCTAGGTAGTTTGATAATCATGGTAGTCATAATAGACCCAGTAGTCCTAATATCCTACATGACAAAATAATTGTATAGTAAACTGTAGGATACTGCAGAATACTATATTATACACTGTAGTATCCCTCAATCATGTGTAGTACTTACTATGGAATGTTTTATGGCAAACTGGGGTGCAACTCAATATTAAAAAGGTTTTCCTAAAGTTTTGTACACTCAGTGTATTTCTCCACTCCTGTTCCCGAGCAGAAATTTAGCCTACATTTGGTGTATCGTTCTACTCTACAAATTGCTTAATTCTGCAGTTCATATTAAGGCTATGTGAGAGGTTCTAGACCTACAGTCCAGATTTCACTTTTCATTTAGCCCACCTGAATAGTAGGCTACAGTTCCTTTGACATGCCATAGGTGTCACGCCCTGGCCATAGAGAGGCTTTTATTCTCTATTTTGGTTAGGCCTGGGTGTGACTAGGGTGGGCATTCTAGTTTCTTTATTTCTATGTTTTCTGTTTCTATGTTTTGGCCGGGTATGGTTCTCAATCAGGGACAGCTGCCTATCGTTGTCTCTGATTGGGAATCATACTTAGGCAGCCTGTTTTGCCACCTTAGTTGTGGGTAGTTGTCTTTGTTAGTGGCCTGTATAGCCCTAGGAAGCTGCACGTTCGTTTTTGGTGTTGCTTGTTTTGTTGGCGACATTCTAAATAAAGGAAAATGCCCCTAACGACGTTCGTGACAATAGGCCTATTTGAAGTCCCCGTCTTGTGACTGTCATCAATCATCACACAACATAGCCGGCACAGTTATCATCCTCTTTTACCACGTCACCAAATCTTTTATTTATATATTTCACCCTTATTTTACCAGGTAAGTTGACTGAAAAGACATTCTCATTTACAGCAACTTTCACGTCCTGACCTTAGTTCCTTTTTTATGTCTCGGTTTTAGTTTGATCAGGGTGTGAGTTGGGGTGGGCATTCAATGTTTTTGTTCTAGGTTTTGTATTTCTGCTTTTGGCCTGATATGGTTCCCAATCAGAGGCAGCTGTCAATCGTTGTCTCTGATTGAGAACCATACTTAGGTAGCCTGTGTTCCCACTATGATTTGTGGGTAGTTGTTTTCTGTTTTGTGTATTCACCTGACAGAACTGTTTTGTTTCTTCCTTTTACTTTGTTATTTTGTTTTGTATGTTCAGTCTAATAAATAATTAACATGGACACTTAACACGCTGCATATTGGTCCGATCCTTCCTAATCCTCCTCAGACGACGAAGAGATTCATTACAGAACTACCCACCACAACCGGACCAAGCAGCCTGGTAACCAGGAGCAGAGGGTTCTGGGCTCTTGAATATGGGAGGAGATTTTGGACGGTAAGGGACCCTGGGCACAGGCTGGGGAATATCGCCGCCCCAGGGAGGAGCTGGAGGCAGCTAAAGCCGAGCGGCGGCGTTATGAGGAGTTAGCACGGCAGCGCAACAGGGACGAGAGGCAGCAACAAAAATTTATTGGGGGGGAGGCTATGTCAGGTAGGAGACCTGAGCCAACTCCCTGTGCTTACTGTGGCGAGAGGTGGACCGGGCAGACACCGTGTTATGCCGTGAGGCGCACAATGTCCCCAGTGCGCAGGCATAGCCCGGTGCGCTACATCGCAGCTCCTCGTATCGGCCGGGCTAGAGTGGGCATCGAGCCAGGAGCAATGAAGCCGGCTCAGCGCATCTGGTCTCCAGTGCGCCTCCTCTCCCCGGGTTATATTGCACCAGCCATACGCACGGTGTCCCCGGTTCACCTGCACAGCCCAGTGCGGTCTGTTCCACCGGGCTACGGGGAGTATCCAGCCAGGACAGAATGTGCAGGCTCGGTGCTCAAGACCTCCAGTGCGCCTCCACGGTCCGGTCCATCCGGTGCCTCCTCCACGCACCAGGCCTAGTGTGGCAGCCCCACGCACCAGGCTGTCTCTCCGTCTCCTCCCTCCAGGTGCTCCCGCCTGTCCAGCGCTTCCGGAGTCTCTCTCCGAAAGAGATGCCAGAGCCGCCCGTCACTCCGGCGCTGCCGGAGTCGCCCTTCACGCCGGCGCTGCCAGAGTCTCCCGCCTGTCCATCGCTGCCGGAATCTCCCGTCTATTCGGGACCCGCCGCAAGCGTCCCCAGTCCGAGGTCGGCAGCGAGGGTCGCTACTCCAAAGGCGTCACTTAAGTGGGCCAAGACTATGGTGGAGTGGGGTCCACGTCCCGCGCCAGAGCCGCCACCGCGGACAGATGCCCACCCAGACCCTCCCCTATGGGGTTAGGTTTTGCGGCCGAAGTCCGCACCTTTTTTATGTCTCGGTTTTAGTTTGGTCAGAGCGTGAGTTGGGGTGGGCATTCAATGTTTTTGATCTAGGTTTAGTATTTCTGCTTTTGTTTTGTGTGTTCAGTCTAATAAATAATTAACATGGACACTTACCACGCTGCATATTGGTCCGATCCTTCCTAATCCTCCTCAGACGACAAAGATATTCATTACAGCAACGACCTGGGGAATAGTTCAAGGGGAGAGGAGGGGGATGAATGAGCCAATTGGAAGCTGGGGATGATTAGGTGGCATGATGGTATGAGGGACAGATTGGGAATTTAGCCAGGACACCAGGGTTAACACCCCTACTCTTACAATAAGTGCCATGGGATCTTTAGTGACCACAGAGAGTCAGGACACCCGTTTTATGTCCCATCTGAAAGACGGTTCTGTTCTAGCCATCCTTTCTATTTATTTTCAACTCTTTTCTCTTATTGCATTAAATGTTGTCCTTTTTCCTCCATGGATCTGCATGAACTCTTTCTGCCAACTTCCTGTTCCCAAAAACATTTAGCATGTCGCTATAGCTATATGGCTTGTAGCTATTTGGCTTTTTTTTTAACCTTTATTTTACTAGGCAAGTCAGTTAAGAACAAATTCTTATTTTCAATGACGGCCTAGGAACAGTGGGTTAACTGCCTGTTCAGGGGCAGAACGACAGATTTTGTAGCTTGTCAGCTCGGGGATTTGAACTTGCAACCTTTTGGTTACTAGTCCAATGCTCTAACCACTAGGCCACCCTGCTGCCCCTCGGCTATTTGGCTTGTAGCTATTTGGCTTGTAGCTATTTGGCTTGTAGCTATTTGGCTGTAGCTATTTGGCTGTAGCTATTTAGCTGTAGCTATTTGGCTTGTAGCTATTTGGCTTGTAGCTATTTGGCTTGTAGCTATTTGGCTGTAGCTATTTGGCTGTAGCTATTTGGATGTAGCTATTTAGCTGTAGCTATTTGGCTTGTAGCTATTTGGCTTGTAGCTATTTGGCTTGTAGCTATTTGGCTTGTAGCTATTTGGCTGTAGCTATTTGGCTGTAGCTATTTGGATGTAGCTATTTAGCTGTAGCTATTTAGCTGTAGCTATTTGGCTTGTAGCTATTTGGCTTGTAGCTATTTGGCTTGTAGCTATTTGGCTTGTAGCTATTTGGCTGTAGCTATTTGGCTGTAGCTATTTGGCTTGTAGCTATTTGGCTGTAGCTATTTGGCTTGTAGCTATTTGGCTTGTAGCTATTTAGCTGTAGCTATTTGGCTTGTAGCTATTTGGCTTGTAGCTATTTGGATGTAGCTATTTGGCTTGTAGCTATTTGGCTGTAGCTATTTGGCTGTAGCTATTTGGCTTGTAGCTATTTGGCTGTAGCTATTTGGCTTGTAGCTATTTGGCTTGTAGCTATTTAGCTGTAGCTATTTGGCTTGTAGCTATTTGGCTTGTAGCTATTTGGCTTGTAGCTATTTGGATGTAGCTATTTAGCTGTAGCTATTTAGCTGTAGCTATTTGGCTTGTAGCTATTTGGCTTGTAGCTATTTGGCTTGTAGCTATTTGGCTTGTAGCTATTTGGCTTGTAGCTATTTGGATGTAGCTATTTGGCTTGTAGCTATTTGGCTGTAGCTATTTGGCTGTAGCTATTTGGCTTGTAGCTATTTGGCTGTAGCTATTTGGCTTGTAGCTATTTGGCTTGTAGCTATTTAGCTGTAGCTATTTGGCTTGTAGCTATTTGGCTTGTAGCTATTTGGCTTGTAGCTATTTGGATGTAGCTATTTAGCTGTAGCTATTTAGCTTGTAGCTATTTGGCTTGTAGCTATTCTGGCTGTAGCTATTTAGCTGTAGCTATTTGGCTTGTAGCTATTTGGCTTGTAGCTATTTGGATGTAGCTATTTAGCTGTAGCTATTTAGCTGTAGCTATTTGGCTTGTAGCTATTTGGCTTGTAGCTATTTGGCTTGTAGCTATTTGGCTGTAGCTATTTAGCTGTAGCTATTCTGGCTGTAGCTATTTAGCTGTAGCTATTTGGCTTGTAGCTATTTGGCTTGTAGCTATTTGGCTTGTAGCTATTTGGCTGTAGCTATTTAGCTGTAGCTATTCTGGCTGTAGCTATTTAGCGTGCGTAAAGTCAGGCCCTAAAACATCAGTCTCAAATAATGAAGGAAAAACCTCAATGTAGCCTATAGATATAAATTGCACAACAATGACAGTTATGGATTTTTAAGGTATTGCTTTCTCTTTATTCAGCCCGCATCCCACCCATCCACACAATATTTAATGACCCTAAACCCGCCTGGATATAACCGCGGGGACTGCGGGCTATGAGTCAACCTGCACATCACTAATATGGTGGACCTTGTAATCCTGTCTGGTTTCTGTGTAAACGGTGGGAAGAGACGGGACAGTGGGGAGTCCAGGATGGGTCACTGTTACAAGGCCTTGACCTCCCTCTACAGGGGGTCTGACTGTTGACTCTAGTCCCACGTTGACATTCCCCACTGTTTGTCTTGGCTTTCATCAGGGCTCAGCTCAAACAAGAGCCAGAAACTGATAAAACACATGCTACAGAGACACACACACACACACACACACACACACACACACACACACACACACACACACACACACACACACACACACACACACACACACACACACACACACACACACACAGTCTTACAGAGATATACACACACCACACACACACACACAGTCTTACAGAGATACACACACACTTTAGCAAGACAGGATAACAACAGGGCGAGGAGGCCCTAGCCAGACACAGCAGTATAGCAGAAGTCTGTGTGTGGTGTGTTTGTGTGTGTCTCTGTGAGACTGTCTGCATGGTGTGCAGCCCCTTCCCTGAACACTTCTGTTTTGTTAACATCTTTTTATTGATTTCACAAAAACACAAACATCAGTACATAAGGGCCCTGACACATTCATCCATTTAGCTGGTTTAGGGAACGGGGAGAAGTATTCACAGAACACTGATAGTTATAAAGGCACGGTGGACTTTTCCCATTTTCCTTCTGGAGTGCATCTTTGCCACCTGTGCCCCACAGTCAAATTATACCCACCGTTTTCTCTCTCCTTCTGCTGCCTACAACAAGGCTGAATCCAAAATGGCATCCTATTCCATAAATAGAGCACTACTTTTGACCAGAGCCATAAGGGGCCGTGGTCAAATGTAGTGCACTAAATAGGGAATAGGGTGCCAGTTCGGGACACTGCCCAAGACAGCAAGCTGGATGTGTTTGGTTATTATGTTGTTTTTGTGAGATTGCAGTGGTAAAATGATCACACACACACACGCACGCACGCACGCACACACACACACACACACACACACACACACACACACACACACACACACACACACACACACACACACACACACACACACACACACACACACACACACACACACACACACACACACACACACACACACACACACACACAGTAACAGTGATATAATGTCCAGGGACAGGTTAACTGATACAGAAGGAGAAACAGCTGTGTTTGTGCAGTTACTACGCCCAGTTCATTTCACCATCTCTGATCTCTCTGTCTCACAGCTATCTATCAGGGCCGTGGTAAAATGTAGTGCACTAAATAGGGAATAGGGTGCCATTTAGGGACACTGCCCAAGACAGCGAGCTGGATGTGTTTGGTTGTTATGTTGTTTTTGTGAGATTGCAGTGGTAAAATGATCACACACACACACACACACACACACACACACACACACACACACACACACACACACACACACACACACACACACACACACACACACACACACACACACACACACACACACACACCTACAGTAACAGTGATATAATGTCCAGGGACAGGTTAACTTATACAGAAGGAGAAACAGCTGTGTTTGTGTGTTTGTGCAGTTACTACGCCCAGTTCATTTCACCATCTCAGGTGCATCCTGTTTCCATTGATCATCCTTGAGATGTTTCTACAACGTGATTGGAGTCCACATGTGGTAATTTCAATTGATTGGACATGATTTAGAAAGGCACACACCTGTCTATGTAAGGTCCCACAGTTGACAGTGCATGTCTGAGCAAAAACCAAGCCATGAGGTCGAAGAAATTCTCCGTAGAGCTCCAAGACAGGATTTTGTTGAGGCACAGATCTGTGGAAGGGTACCAAAAAAATTCTGCAGTATTGAAGGTCCCCAAGAACACAGTGGCCTCCATCATTATTAAATGGAAGAAGTTTGGAACCACCAAGACTCTTCCTAGACCTGGCCGCTTGATCAAACTGAGCAATTGGGAGAGAAGGGCCTTGAACCCGATGGTCACTCTGACTGAGCTCCAGAGTTCCTCTGTGGCGATGGGAGAATCTTCCAGAAGGACCACCAATCAGACCTTTGTGATAAGAGTGGCCAGACGGAAGCCCCTCCTCAGTAAAAGGAACATGACAGCACGCTTGGAGTTTGCCAAAAGGCACCTAAAGACTCTCAAACCATGAGAAACAAGATTCTCTGGTCTGCTGAAACCAAGATTGAACGCTATGGCCTGAACACCAAGTGTCACGTCTGAAGGAAAACTGGCACCATCCCTACTGTGAAGCATGGTGGTGGCAGCATCATGCTGTGGGGATGTATTTCAGCGGCAGGGACTGGGAAACTAGTGTGGATCGAGGGAAAGATGAACAGAGCAAAGTACAGAGAGATCCTTGATGAAAACCTGCTCCAGAGTGTTCAGGACTTAAGACTGGGGTGAAGGTTCACCTTCCAACAGGAAAATGACCCTAAGCACACAGTCAAGACAATGCACGAGTGGCATCGGGACAAGTCTTAACTTCTAGCCGATCAGTGGGATGGATCAGTGGGACGGATCAGTGGGACGGATCAGTGGGACTCCATTTCGACAACTTCCGGTGAAATTGCAGAGCGCCAAATTCAAATGAAATGACTATAAATATGAAACTTTCATGAAATCACAAGTGCAATACATCAAAATAAAGCTTAACTTGTTGTTAATCCAGCTCAGATTTCAAAAAGGCTTTACGGCGAAAGCAAACCATGAGATTATCTGAGGACAGCGCACAGCACACAAATGCATAACAAATCATTTTCAACCGGGGAGTTGCGAAAGTCAGAAATAACAATATAATATATGTCTTACCTTTGAAGATCTTCTTCTGTTGGCACTCCAAAAGGTCCCAGTTACATTACAAATGGTCCCTTTGTTCGATCAAGTCCTTCTTTATATCCATAAAAACTAAATTTAGCTGGCGCGCTTCAGTCAAAAATCCACTCGGTTTCCCTCCTTCAAAATGCATACAAAATTAATCCCAAACGTTACCAATAAACTTATGCAAAACAAGTCAATCAACGTTTATAATCAAACCTTAGGTACCCTAATACACAAATAAACAATACAATTTAAGACGGAGAATCGTTATTGTCTTTACCGGAGAAAAATACCAAAGAACGCGACCTCATTCACGCGCTTGGAAACACTAAAGCCAAAATGGGAACACATAGAAAAACTACAATTTCTGGCTCATTTTTCCCAAAACCAGCCTGAAACTCTTTCTAAAGACTGTTGACATCTACTGGAAGCCCTAGGAACTGCAATCAGGCACATTTCACCCTATTATAAAAGTGCCATCCATTGAAAATAGTGGTAGGATTAATTTTTTTGGGGGGGGGGTTTGTCCTCGGGGTTTTGCCTGCCATTTCAGTTCTGTTATACTCACAGACATTACTTTAACAGTTTTAGAAACTTTACAATGTTTTCTATCCAAATCTACCCAATTATATGCATATGCTAGCTTCTGGGCCTGAGTATCAGGCAGTTTACTTTGGGCACGCTTTTCATCCGGACGTCAAAATACCGCCCCCTGTCCCAAAGAAGTGAAATGTTCTTGAGTGACCTGGCAAGAGCCCGGACTTGAACCAGATCGAACATCTCTGGAGAGACCTGAAAATAGCTGTGCAGCCATGCTCCCCATCCAACCTGAAAGAGTTGAGAGGATCTGCAGAGAAGAATGGGAGAAACTCCCCAAATTCAGATGTGCCAAGCTTGTAGCGTCATACCCAAGAAGATTCGAGGAGGTGCTTCAACAAAGTACTGAGTAAAGGGTCTGAATACTTATGTAAATGTTATATTTCAGCTTTTTATTTTTAATAACTTTGCTAAAATGTATAAAAACGTTTTTGCTTTGTCATTATGGAGTATTGTGTGTAGATTGTTGAGGGAAACAACTGTTTAATACATTTTAGAATGTACTATAACGTAACAAAATGTGGAAAAAATCAAGGGGTCTGAAAACTTTCCGAAGGCCCTGTCCTAATCCTCCCGAGAGAGTTGGGCTTTCTCCTCCTCTCACTCTTCTCCTCCTCTCTTCATCCCCTCCTCTCTTCATCCCCTCCTCTCAGTCTCTTCTCCTCTTCTCATCATCCCATCCTCTCCACCTCTTCTCCTCTTCTTGTCATCCCCTCCTCTCCTCTCCGCCTCTCCTCTCCCCCTCTTTCCCTCTTCTCCTTCTTCATCCCCTCCTCTCCTCCTCTTTACTTGTCTCATGAGTACTCTCACCCTTTAGTTGACAATAGCCTAATATCATTATATTATGCCTGCATCACTCTATTTGTTTGTGTGTGTGTGTGTGTGTGTGTGTGTGTGTGTGTGTGTGTGTGTGTGTGTGTGTGTGTGTGTGTGTGTGTGTGTGTGTGTGTGTGTGTGTGTGTGTGTGTGAGCGTGAAAGTCTGCATGATTACCTTTTGGGCTTGCTCATGTATAGACCGGAGCAATTTCAAAAGGTAATTTCTAGATAGAAAATGGAGTGGTAAGAGGTGCGTGTGGTGACAATGCTGTTTGTTACATTATAGATGTTGTAAAGAGGTCAATGGAACGCAGACCGTGGGGCATAGAAGAAGGATTGGCACACATTCAACATATTTGATCTAACAAAGTGGATATTGGTCAAATCCGTCATGATTGATGTATTGTAACAGGCCCACAATGTGGTTCCTAAAATCAGATTTTTTAGATATTTCTCTGTTTTCACTGCATAACATTTAGAAGTACTCCCTTTTCAGGTTTAGCAGAAGTGCTAAATGCTAACTCCCGTTCGTATAAGCTGGTAGCATAGCTAGCGTAGAGAAATCTGTGGTGGTAGTCATAGGTCTGCAAGGAGCTGCCAGTCTGCAAGGAGTTTCGTATTGGTGTTTTATAGGATTTGGGATTGCTAGGTTTAGGGGTGTGTCTAGTTAGGCTTGGCTGCCTGAGGCGGTTCTCGATCAGAGTCAGGTGCTTCTCGTTGCCTCTGATTGGGAACCGTATTTAGGTAGCCTGAGTTCGCTTTGTCTTTCGTGGGTGATTGTTCCTGTCTCTGTGTAGTGTTCACCAGATAGGCTGTATTAGGTTTCACGTTCCGTTTGTTGTTTTGTATTTATTAAGTTATTTCATGTATCGTCACTTTTCATTCATTAAAGACATGAGTAACCACCACGCTGCATTTCGGTCCGACTCTCTTTCTACAAACGAAGAACGCCGTTACAGTATATAATCAATCTTTAGGACGTTTTTATCATGAATCTTCAATAATATTCCAACCGGACAATTCCTCCCTGTCTTTAGAAAGGAAAGGGAATGGAGCTCATGTTTACGGCCGCTCGCGTGACTAAACTCAAGGCTTTCTGCCTGACCACTGGTTCAAACAGCTCTTATTCGCTCCCCTTTCATAGTAGAAGCCTGAAACAATGTTATAAAGACTGTTGACATCTAGTGGAAGCCTTAGGAAGTGCAAGTGGGCTTGCTCATGTATAGACCGGAGCAATTTCAAAAGGTAATTTCTAGATAGAAAATGGAGTGGTAAGAGGTGCGTGTGGTGACAATGCTGTTTGTTACATTATAGATGTTGTAAAGAGGTCAATGGAACGCAGACCGTGGGGCATAGAAGAAGGATTGGCACACATTCAACATATTTGATCTAACAAAGTGGATATTGGTCAAATCCGTCATGATTGATGTATTGTAACAGGCCCACAATGTGGTTCCTAAAATCAGATTTTTTAGATATTTCTCTGTTTTCACTGCATAACATTTAGAAGTACTCCCTTTTCAGGTTTAGCAGAAGTGCTAAATGCTAACTCCCGTTCGTATAAGCTGGTAGCATAGCTAGCGTAGAGAAATCTGTGGTGGTAGTCATAGTCATTTTTAACTGTAATGCAGTTGATTAGTGATGATGACATGAACATGTATTGGGGTTGACATTCATACATTATCCCCCGATTTTTACCTCAATATAGTGTGAAATATCCTAAATGTAGGATAATTTTGCTGGAGGGCAATGAGGAGATTCAGGATCTTTCCCCCACGCGTGTCCATGGCATTTCCATTGAACTCTTCACAACATCTGTTGTAATCATTGTTCAGTACAGTACTTCTGCCTCTCTCAAACTCTCAAACTGCAGATTAAAAAACAGCTCATCTGTCAAATCCATGATGTTACCAGTGCTGTCACAGCATCACTCACAATCTGTAGGGTTGCAAAATTACGCTAATATTCCCAGAATTCTTTTGAACCAAAATCGTGGCTGTAAACTTCCAAGAATCAGGTGGGAATGTGCAGAATCCGTAATCTTCCAACCTTGATTTCTATAAAATCTGTGAATTTTAGGAAAGTTAATGGAATTTTGCCAACCTACTCACATCAGACACTCAGACAGTCACATCAGCTTTGGTATAGTACAACACAACTTCTGTGATCATAGCCTCTCTGGGTTTAATTGGGACACCATGTCTACTAGGATCTGGAGCCCTGCCTGCCACACCCACCCACCCCCAAACACACACACACACACACACACACACAAACATACACACACACACACACACACACACACACACACACACACACACACACACACACACACACACACACACACACACACACACACACACACACACACACACACACACACACACACACACACACACATCGCATGCAGTTTACCCAAGCATAGCCACCAAACCACATATGGTCTGGGACTCTACTGTCTTTCTCCTCATGATATTTATGTTATGTCAATATGTCAGTGAACCAGTGGTTTCCAAAAGAGGCCTTCCAACCTTCCAACTCACCCTGTGGAAACAAGAGAGGTTAGCCTTGGCCTTTTTATTGGTCTAGTGGGCCCCCAGCACACGCACACATATGCACACGTACACACACACACACACACACACACACACACACACACACACACACACACACACACACACACACACACACACACACACACACACACACACACACACACACACACACACACACACACACACACACACACAGGCAGGAACGTAGGCACATAGGCTCCTCCACCAACATTCCCTGAGCACCTCTCACATCACATGACTAGGGTCTTTACACCAGTTGACCTTGGGACCCTCTGTGTTTACCAAACTGTCTGCTTTTGTTCATTCATGGTTCCCATGGTGACCTGTAAGAGTCAACCCAAATGGAACAGAACAGAGCTGCGACAGTTCTAGAAAGTTTTGCTTGCCACCCAAATGGCACCATATTCCCTATTTAGTGCACTATTTAGGCAAAGACCCGGCCTATAGGGCTCTGGTCAAAAGTACTGCACAATATAGGGAATAGGGTGCCATTTGAGACGCAGACTCTGTCTGTTAGGTTGACAGAGTAGGGCAGAACACACACAGGGGCTACGGAACATTCCAGGCTTCTACTATAGATTCTGTGGGAAGATCAAAACACATCCAAGGTTCACAGTTCAATCTTAGAGCGGTGCCAAACACTGTTCTAAGCTTCGGAGTTAAAATGTTCTATGTGTTTTTGCCAAGTTCACCACCATCACAGTACAAAGGCATAGCTAGCGCAGATAGAAAATCAATCTGTAGAAATACACATCACATATCCTCCTCATAGTGTGGACTGCTACCCTTTAATTCATGTCCTTCTGTCCTTGAGCTGTTCTTGTCTATTAATGTGCTGTATTATGTCATGTTTCATGTTTTGTGTGGTCTCCGAGAAGGGTAGCTGCTGCATGAGCAACAACTAATTGGGATCTTAATCAATATATACATATCTTGGGACCTACTTGGTTCCATAGAAAGATAATTACTAGAACATTCTAGGACATTCCCATTAAAGTCATAGAAAGATAATTACTAGAACATTCTAGGACATTCCCATTCAAGTCATAGAAAGATAATTACTAGAACATTCTAGGACATTCCCATTCAAGTCATAGAAAGAGAATTACTAGAACATTCTAGGACATTCCCATTCAAGTCAATGCACTGTGATGTTTGGAATGGCAGCCATAGGTCATTGTGTTTACAGAGATAGGTGGAGAGAGACAATCCTCCTGTACAAGTTACTGTTCATTTAGCCAAAAGATGCCTTTACTCTGCCGCTTCCCCTGCCAGAGATTTGGTGGTTGAGTGGTAAATCCATAGCACTAGTCTAAGACTGAACTGTACTCAGCTGGCCTGGTTACTCATTCACAAAGTGTCTGCTGGAAAGGACCATTTGAACAGAACATATTTAAGGCAGCACAGTATGGATCAAGTGGGCCATGATTGTGTGAAACGGGTACAAGAGTGAGAGCCCACTCCCTCATCCGTTTACCTATTTCCCACTGCTGGTGGCTTCAATTCTGTTGGAACAACAGAACTAGAATGAGATTACATTTGTATGGTTGGAACACACAGCCAGGTCTGGCTCTACCTGCGCTCCAGATACCACAGCAAAAAGAGGGGTTACTGTAGCTAGCTGCAAGCTCTAGGCCCCTCTGGGGAGTGAAGCCTGTGAGTGGATTACAATTAGCCTAGACAGGATCACATCACACAGTCATGGCAATCCATTGCAAACAGCCAGACAGAAAGAAGGGTTCAGCAAGATCATGTTGTCATTGTCCTCACCCACACACATATTGTTTGTTAAACGACTGAAGTCATGTAAAAAATGTGTTGTAGCTCATCCAAACAGGATATATGCTGACAGATATACAGTGCCTTCAGAAAGTATTCAGACCCCTTGACTTGTTCCGCATTTTTTTTATGTTACTTGCCTTATACTAAAATGGAATTTATTTTTTTAAATCCTCAGTAATCTACACACAATAGCCCATAATGACAAAGCGAAAACAGCTCATGTGCATCCTGTTTCCATTGATCATCCCTGAGATGTTTCTACAACTTCATTGTTGTCCACCTGTGGTAAATTCAATTGATTGGACATGATTTGGAAAGACACCCACCTGTCGATATAAGGTCTCACAGTTGACAGTGCATGTCAGAGCAAAAACCAACTTGTAGCGTCATACCCAAGAAGACTCGAGGAGGTAATCGCTGCCAAAGGTGCTTCAACAAAGCACTGAGTAAAGGGTCTGAATACTTAAGTAAATGTTTTTGCTTTGTCATTATATGGTAATGTGTGTAGATTGATGGCAAAAAACAACAATGTAATCAATTTTAGAATAAGGCTGTAACCTAACAAAATGTGGAGAAAGTCAAGGGGCCTAAATACTTTCCCGAATGCCCTGTATATGAGCTTCTAAATGTGGTCCTCTGTAGCTCAGTTGGTAGTGCATGGCACTGCAATGACAGGATACTGGGTTTGATTCCCGAGACTACCCTTATGCAAAATGAATGCACAAATGACTGTAAGTCACTTTGAATAAAAGCGTCTGCTTTTTCATGTAGATTCTGTTTTCTTCAGTGACAGATTGACCATTTTAATGTTCCACACTAGAAATGTAAGATGTTTGTGTACAATAACTGTATAGATGCAGCAGCTTTGACTGTCGTGGCAGAACTGCTGTTAATTCCACAGGATTTCACTTTGAAATTCAAGTGAAGGCAGAGACACAGTGCTTCACAGTGCTTCACAGCGTTTTGCAGCGTTTCTCATTGACCTCATCTTTTTTATTTGATTTTTTTATTTATTTCACCTTTATTTAACCAGGTAGGCTAGTTGAGAACACCTTTATTTAACCAGGTAGGCTAGTTGAGAACACCTTTATTTAACCAGATAGGCTAGTTGAGAACACCTTTATTTAACCAGGTAGGCTAGTTGAGAACACCTTTATTTAACCAGGTAGGCTAGTTGAGAACAACTTTATTTAACCAGGTAGGCTAGTTGAGAACACCTTTATATAACCAGGTAGGCTAGTTGAGAACACCTTTATTTAACCAGGTAGGCTAGTTGAGAACAACTTTATTTAACCAGGTAGGCTAGTTGAGAACAACTTTATTTAACCAGGTAGGCTAGTTGAGAACACCTTTATTTAACCAGGTAGGCCAGTTGAGAACACCTTTATTTAACCAGGTAGGCTAGTTGAGAACACCTTTATTTAACCAGGTAGGCCAGTTGAGAACACCTTTATTTAACCAGGTAGGCTAGTTGAGAACACCTTTATTTAACCAGGTAGGCCAGTTGAGAACACCTTTATTTAACCAGGTAGGCCAGTTGAGAACAACTTTATTTAACCAGGTAGGCTAGTTGAGAACAACTTTATTTAACCAGGTAGGCTAGTTGAGAACAACTTTATTTAACCAGGTAGGCTAGTTGAGAACAACTTTATTTAACCAGGTAGGCTAGTTGAGAACACCTTTATTTAACCAGGTAGGCTAGTTGAGAACACCTTTATTTAACCAGATAGGCTAGTTGAGAACACCTTTATTTAACCAGGTAGGCTAGTTGAGAACACCTTTATTTAACCAGGTAGGCTAGTTGAGAACAACTTTATTTAACCAGGTAGGCTAGTTGAGAACACCTTTATATAACCAGGTAGGCTAGTTGAGAACACCTTTATTTAACCAGGTAGGCTAGTTGAGAACAACTTTATTTAACCAGGTAGGCTAGTTGAGAACAACTTTATTTAACCAGGTAGGCTAGTTGAGAACACCTTTATTTAACCAGGTAGGCCAGTTGAGAACACCTTTATTTAACCAGGTAGGCTAGTTGAGAACACCTTTATTTAACCAGGTAGGCCAGTTGAGAACACCTTTATTTAACCAGGTAGGCTAGTTGAGAACACCTTTATTTAACCAGGTAGGCCAGTTGAGAACACCTTTATTTAACCAGGTAGGCCAGTTGAGAACAACTTTATTTAACCAGGTAGGCTAGTTGAGAACAACTTTATTTAACCAGGTAGGCTAGTTGAGAACAACTTTATTTAACCAGGTAGGCCAGTTGAGAACACCTTTATTTAACCAGGTAGGCTAGTTGAGAACAACTTTATTTAACCAGGTAGGCCAGTTGAGAACACCTTTATTTAACCAGGTAGGCTAGTTGAGAACAACTTTATTTAACCAGGTAGGCCAGTTGAGAACACCTTTATTTAACCAGGTAGGCTAGTTGAGAACAACTTTATTTAACCAGGTAGGCCAGTTGAGAACACCTTTATTTAACCAGGTAGGCCAGTTGAGAACAACTTTATTTAACCAGGTAGGCCAGTTGAGAACAACTTTATTTAACCAGGTAGGCTAGTTGAGAACAACTTTATTTAACCAGGTAGGCCAGTTGAGAACAACTTTATTTAACCAGGTAGGCCAGTTGAGAACAACTTTATTTAACCAGGTAGGCTAGTTGAGAACAACTTTATTTAACCAGGTAGGCCAGTTGAGAACAACTTTATTTAACCAGGTAGGCTAGTTGAGAACAACTTTATTTAACCAGGTAGGGCCAGTTGAGAACAACTTTATTTAACCAGGTAGGCCAGTTGAGAACAACTTTATTTAACCAGGTAGGCTAGTTGAGAACACCTTTATTTAACCAGGTAGGCCAGTTGAGAACAACTTATTTAACCAGGTAGGCTAGTTGAGAACACCTTTATTTAAACCAGGTAGGCCAGTTGAGAACAACTTTATTTAACCAGGTAGGCCAGTTGAGAACAACTTTATTTAACCAGGTAGGCCAGTTGAGAACAACTTTATTTAACCAGGTAGGCTAGTTGAGAACAACTTTATTTAACCAGGTAGGCTAGTTGAGAACAACTTTATTTAACCAGGTAGGCTAGTTGAGAACAACTTTATTTAACCAGGTAGGCTAGTTGAGAACAACTTTATTTAACCAGGTAGGCTAGTTGAGAACAACTTTATTTAACCAGGTAGGCTAGTTGAGAACAACTTTATTTAACCAGGTAGGCTAGTTGAGAACAACTTTATTTAACCAGGTAGGCTAGTTGAGAACAACTTTATTTAACCAGGTAGGCTAGTTGAGAACAACTTTATTTAACCAGGTAGGCTAGTTGAGAACAACTTTATTTAACCAGGTAGGCTAGTTGAGAACACCTTTATTTAACCAGGTAGGCTAGTTGAGAACAACTTTATTTAACCAGGTAGGCTAGTTGAGAACACCTTTATTTAACCAGGTAGGCTAGTTGAGAACACCTTTATTTAACCAGGTAGGCTAGTTGAGAACACCTTTATTTAACCAGGTAGGCTAGTTGAGAACAACTTTATTTAACCAGGTAGGCTAGTTGAGAACACCTTTATTTAACCAGGTAGGCTAGTTGAGAACACCTTTATTTAACCAGGTAGGCTAGTTGAGAACACGTTCTCATTTACAACTGCGACCTGGCCAAGATAAAGCATAGCAGTGTGAACAGACAACACAGAGTTACACATGGAGTAAACAATTAACAAGTCAATAACACAGTAGAAAAAAAAGGGGGAGTCTATATACATTGTGTGCAAAAGGCATGAGGAGGTAGGCGAATAATTACAATTTTGCAGATTAACACTGGAGTGATAAATGATCAGATGGTCATGTACAGGTAGAGATATTGGTGTGCAAAAGAGCAGAAAAGTAAATAAATATAAACAGTATGGGGATGAGGTAGGTAAATTGGGTGGGCTAAGTTAGTCTGCGCGCCATTAGGGCGGCAGGTACCCTAGCGGTTAGAGCGTTGTGGCAGTAACTGAAAGGTCGCTATTTCAAATCCCCAAGCTGACGAGGAGAAATATCTGCCGATGTGCCCTTGAGTAAGGCACTTAACCCTAAATGCTTCAGGGTTGCTGTTAGTAATGGCAGACCCTGGCAGTGACCCCAGGGAGAGTTGGGATATGCAAAAAATCATTTTTCCAATTCAGACATGTATTAATAGACACTTGTACATGTGTGAAATAGGACAAATATAAGCACCCACCAAATGATATTATTACTTAACAAATGGTGTGTATGTGACACTTAACAAATTATTTGTTTGTGGCTGGAGCTGCGGCGGCAGGTGTGTGTCCGGGTTCGTGAGCCATCACGGTGAAATTGGCTGTGTGACTGTAATTACTAAATTAGCTAAAGTGAACAAACAAGAGTGGAAGAGAATATCTGGAGTGATCAGACTAGATGAGACGACAGCTCTCGCTCTCTTTCTCTCTCTCTCCCTCTCTTTCACCCTCCTCTCTCTCTCTCTCCTGATCTTTCTCTCTCTGTCGGTCTCTTTCTTTCCCTCTTAGGGTTGCACATTTTGGGGAATATTCAGAAGTGGAAACATTCCGTGGGAATTAATGGGAAGATATGGGAATTAACGGGAATATATGGGAAATTAATATTACCATTTAAATGTAGATGTTTTTTTGCATTGGATATATTTACCATATCATATGGAGACAGAAACATAAACCTTTTACCTTATCATAAGTAAACATAATTGCAAATGATTAAATCCTTCCAATAGAAATGTAAAAATTTAAAATTAAAAATTTGTTATGAATTCAACTTTAATTAAATTAGTTGACTCTTCACATGGGATGATTTCACTGAACAAGAAAATAAAGGGAAAATTGAATGATCCCCAATGATCCATCGCATCTCCTAAAAACATTTTCAACATACATCTGTAAAATGGTAGTCTAGAAACTAAGGCTTTGGTTGTCTTCCTCTCAGGCTTCCATGTCTTCTCCCTGGACCTCCTCAATGTCCACCTCTTGAACATCAGACTCTGAGGCCTCATCTTCACTGTCACTTTCCAACCTTGTTGAGGATGGCTCGTTGTCAGGCTCAAAAAGCCTCAAATTTGCCCGGATGGCCACCAATTTTTCAACCCTTGTATTGGTCAGTCTGTTGTGTGCTTTGGTGTGTGTGTGTTCCCAAACAAGGACCAGTTGGGTTCTGAGGTGGCTGATGTGAGATTTGGAGGATGATGGAGGCAACAGGGGAAAAACCTCAGATCTGATTCCAGGAGGACCATGAGCTGTTGCTATTGACAGTGTTTGATTCAATTTATTATTATTATTATTTTTACCTTTATTTAACTAGGCAAGTCAGTTAAGAACAAATTCTTATTTTCAATGACGGCCTAGGAACACTGGGTTAACTGCCTGTTCAGGGGCAGAACGACAGATTTGTACCTTGTCAGCTCGGGGATTTGAACTTGCAACCTTTCAGTTACTAGTCCAACACTCTAACGACTAGGCTACCCTGCCGCCCCAATATTTTCACCTTAAATAGAAGTAGAGGGACTTTTATCAGAGGTTGCTTGTTGTGAGCGCCAAGGGAACTTTATGCACTTGGCCAGATGATTCTGCATCTTTATTGCATTCTTCACATATGATGTGGCACAGTATTTGTAAATGTATACAGCTTTACCTTCTACGTTAGCTGCAGTGAAATGTCTCCACACATCAGATAGTGCCCGTGGCATTTTCCTGTAAAGATTCAAATCAAAATCTGGAAATTTACCGGAAAGTTTCCTACCCCTTTGCAACCCTACTCCCTCTCCACTTTCTGTCTCTCTCTCCAGCTCCTCCTAACTGTAATCTACTCAGGTAATTCTTCTCTAACCCATCGATTCCATGCAGGCGATTGAATTTCAATGCAGCTAAAACAACAACCCAGCTCTCTTCTCCGAGGCACTCAGAAGGATGGACAAACAGATGCTCGGTCAAAGCATTGCCAGGTGAGAAGGCTTTGGCTCAAACTCATTCCTTTATGCACGCGTAGCTTCCTGGTGGCATACTGGTCATTAATTAAGACACCCATCTCTCAGACTCACTCCTCTCTCGCCAACTCTTTGTCATGGCTGAGACTGTGCAGCTCACGTTGCATTTTCTTATTTTCTGGAGTGAATATAATGTAGAGAATAGTGAACAGAGTCCTTCGGGACAGACAGACTCTCTCTGACCTTTATGTCTGAGTGGTTGGATTGGTTATTTTATTTAGTTGTTAAATGAGTTATCAACTGGGAGATTTGCTATGGGAAACAGACGGAGAGAGAGAGAGAGAGAGAGAGAGAGAGAGAGAGAGAGAGAGAGAGAGAGAGAGAGAGAGAGAGAGAGAGAGGAGAGAGAGAGAGAGAGAGAGAGAGAAGAGAGAGAGAGAGAGAGAGGAGAGAGAGAGAGGAGAGAGAGAGAGAGAGGAGAGAGAGAGAGAGAGAGAGAGAGAGAGAGAGAGAGAGAGAGAGAGAGAGAGAGAGAGAGAGAGGAGAGAGAGAGAGAGAGAGAGAGAAAGGGGCGAGATAGAGAGAAAGGGGCGAGATAGAGAGAGACAGAGGGCGCGTTCGAGAAGATGACGTTTGTTAAGTTGGTGACCATCGTTGGTCACCGCCTGTCAAAGTGTGTTGCATTATGGAGGTAAAAATAATGTAGAATGAAGCATGAACTTTACAACAACTGATCAAAGGTCATGGAGTTTTAACTGCAGTTGTTCTTTACCAACTGCAACTTGCAGCCATCGCCTGCATTGTGGGCGGCACTGTTTGTCAACCAATCATTAGTGTTTTGTTTGACCCAAACAAATGGAACAAAGACATGACTGAAACAGGGAGCAACTTTGCCACGATTCATATATATACAGTCGATATGTACAAATTATTTGAGGCATTCTCCTCAATTGAAAGTACACATACAGTAGGTTTACAGTTTGTTAGTGTGTGATATGGGGGTTGGAGACATTACAAAGAACCACTTTTCTAAACAATGGCAACAATGCCATGTTGTACTGAGCCTTGCTGTTGGAAGACCACATCAGTGTCCGACTTTCAGCTGTAGCAGATACACCTCCCCCGACATCAATCCTCCACTTACATCTACAGTTGGTTACTTTAGCCTAACCACGCAAACAAGCAGAGAGAGAGTGAGAGAGAGAGAGAGAGAGAGAGAGAGAGAGAGAGAGAGAGAGAGAGAGAGAAAGAAAGAGAGAAAGAAAGAGAGAGAGAGAGAGAGAGAGAGAGAGGGAAAGAGAGAGAGAGGGAAAGAGAGAGAGAGGGAAAGAAAGAGAGAAAGAGAGAGAGAGAGAGAGAGAGAGAGAGGGGGAGAGAGAAACAAAGAGAGAGAGAGAGAGAGGAAACTGGATACCAGCTATCCCAGTCAGTACTCATCTAGTGTGCCCTCTGGTCACCTCTGGAGGAAATGGCTTCTAGATTAGTTTTTGTTCATTCCAGATGTAGAATGGAGGAAGGCAGATAGAAGATGTATCCCAGTTGGCACAGTGGTTAAAAATGACGCTATTACAACCAATTCTGTACAACTTTCCCTCATCGAATGTAGGATATAATTAAGATAGTCCAGATGCATGTAACATTCATGCAACATCAACATTTGAAGTACATTTCTGCTCTCTGAACTGCTTCAACAAATATGAAGACTTTCTTCTGGCTTTCAACCAGGATAAGAATATGACTATATAACCTTTATAACCCAATCAATTATTGGACAGTTTTATGTGATGTAAATTGTCATGTCAACACATAAATGTAGCTGTATGCAGCTACCCTATCCCCCTCCTCCCAGTCTTTCCCCCTTGTACACCACCCTTTAGATTAGTGCAGCCATATTCATACATGGAAGGGGAGGAGCCCGTTATCATTTCAAGCGGGAAAGCTTTACATGTTTTACTAATAGTCCCAAATGACACCCTATTCCATACATAGTGCACAGGGCCCATAGGGCTCTGGTCAAAAGTAGTGTACTATGTAGAAAATAGGGTGCCTGTACCCAGGATCATGGCAGGAACATGCTGCATTTTTTCACCACCAAACGACTGACTCATTGCATCCCTTTATTAGAAGGCACTTCGGTATGTGTGTGGGTGTCTCAGTTTGTGGGTGTCTGCGTGCGTAGACGTGTGTGGGTGTCTGTTTGTGTGTTTGTGTGACCTGTGCGTGCGAGCTGTGCGTGCCTGTGTATGTGTTTTATTACAATGTAGCGTACCTGTCATATTTTACACCTCTGTTTGTCCATTCCCTCATGTTTAGGAAACAGGGGTCAGATGAGATCTGAGGAAAAAACGCTGAACACTTCTACCTAGCATGCAGTTATGCTTTAGAGGCACAGTGACGGTCATATTTACACTGGTACTTAGTATAGTGCTCTGTCAAAGTGGTGGCTTCCCTTCTAATACACAGTGCTAGGCTACCTACCCTTGTGTTCATGGACTAAAACAATTCCTTGATGGTAGATGGTTTGAATCTAATTCACTCACTCAGAGATGGTCATTGCCAGTTGAGATATGGTTATGTTATGGCTAAGTTAAAGCTGAACTATGCTTTGGTCTTATCTCTCTCTTTGGGAGAACTCCAAGTCAACATCTGGTACTGAATGTACTGTGTCATGATTAACTACGTAATGGAAAAAAACAAAGAAGATACCTCAGCTAATGCCTTCCAGGGAGAACAGCAAAGGACTGACCGATCAAATGGTCCAAGTCCAAGCTGTGTCTCAGCTCCTACATCTCCTCACAGATACTGGGCTCTTCAAAGAAACACAGCATCCAATAGCTCAGTGCCTGAAAACGTCCAGAAGCAGAAGGATAGAATCTCCAACTGTCCGCTAAGATGCCGACTCACAGTGTCTTCTTATCTAAAATAATCCTTGTCGCATCACTAAAGCTCCATCATTTAATTTCATCCCAGAAACTCAGAACGATATAGAGCCTTTTAAAAAGCACAATCCTAGGGTTGTGACTATCCTGCCAATTCACAGCAACAAACGTATAAAATCTGCAAAAAAAGAAACGTCCCTTTTTCAGGACGCTGTCTTTTAAAGATCATTCGTAAAAATCCAAATCACTTCACAGATCTTCATTGTAAAGGGTTTAAACACTGTTTCCCATGCTTGTTCAATGAACCATAAACATTGAATGAACATGCACCTGTGGAATGGTCGTTAAGACACTAACAGCTTACAGACGGTAGGCAATTAATTAAGGTCACAGTTATGAAAACTTAGGACACTAAAGAGGCCTTTCTACATGGTCTGGGGCAGTGTGAAAAACACCAAAAGAAAGATGCCCAGGGTCCCTGCTCATCTGCGTGAACGTGCCTTAGTCATGCTGCAAGGAGGCACGAGGACTGCAGATGTGGCCAGGGCAACGTTGCCTATGGGCAGAAACCCACCATCGATGGACAAGACATGACTGGCAAAAAGTGCTCTTCACTGACGAGTAGTGGTTTTGTCTCACCAGGGGTGATGGTCGGATTCTCGTTTATCGTCAAAGTAATGAGCGTTACACTGAGGCCTGTACTCTGGAGCGGGATCAATTTGGAGGTGGAGGGTCCGTCATGGTCTGGGGCGGTGTGTCACAGCATCATCGGAATGAGCTTGTTGTCATTGCAGGCAATCTCAATGCTGTGCATTACAGGGAAGACATCCTCCTCTGTCATGTGGTACCATTCCTGCACGCTCATCCTGACATGCATGACCAGCATGACAATGCCACCAGCCATACTGCTCGTTCTGTGCATGATTTCCTGCAAGACAGGAATGTCAGTGTTCTGCCATGGCCAGCGAAGAGACCGGATCTCAATTCCATTGAAAACGTCTGGGACTTGATGGATCGGAGGGTGAGGACTAGGGCCATTCCTCCCAGAAATGTCCAGGAACTTGCAAGTGCCTTGGTGGAAGAGTGGGGTAACATCTCACAACAATAACTGGCAACTCTGTTGCAGTCCATGAGGAGGAGATGCACTGCAGTACCTAATGCAGCTGGTGGCCACACCAGATACTGACTGTTACTTTTGATATTGACCACCCCTTTGTTCAGGGACACATTATTCAATTTCTGTTAGTCATATGTCTGTGGAACTTGTTCAGTTTATGTCTCAGTTTTTGAATCTTGTTATGTTCATACAAATATTTACACATCTACGCAGTTGACAGTGAGAGGATGTTTCTTTTTTTGCTGAGTTTATTTTGTAATACAAATCTGATCATTCCTATCCGATCTCTCCCTCTTTGAGGAACACACTAGCTAACCTAGTTATGCATTAACAGCTGCATGCATGAACTGCACTGTCAGAAGGCATTGTTCTGGCTCTTTGGGCAAGAGGATTAAAAAGCTCCTTAAGATGCTGGTATTAGCATGCTACAGCTCAGTAGCCACATCTCGCTTATGGCCTAATGCTATTGCAAATGGTGTCTGCCCCTAAAAAGAGCAACAGGAGCTCCATTGGAGCGGCTGGGGATAGGGGGATCAGCCTTTAGAGGAAGAAATTAAGAGGAGGAGGTAAAGGGGCCTTAGCAGAGAGAAGGAGGGGAGGAGGGAAGGAGAGAAGTAGGGAATAGGCGAAGGAAAGAAGGAGGGGAATGAGGGGATGAGCCTTAGCGGAGAGAGAAAGAGGAGTGAAAGAGGGAAAGGGGTAAAGACTTTAGAGGTGAGAATGGGGGGACGAGCCTTAGCACAGAGAGAGAAGGAGGGAATGGGGGGACGAGCCTTAGCACAGAGAGAGAAGGAGGGAATGGGGGGACGAGCCTTAGCACAGAGAGAGAAGGAGGGAATGGGGGGACGAGCCTTAGCACAGAGAGAGAAGGAGGGAATGGGGGGACGAGCCTTAGCACAGAGAGAGAAGGAGGGAATGGGGGGACGAGCCTTAGCACAGAGAGAGAAGGAGGGAATGGGGGGACGAGCCTTAGCACAGAGAGAGAAGGAGGGAATGGGGGGACGAGCCTTAGCACAGAGAGAGAAGGAGGGAATGGGGGGACGAGCCTTAGCACAGAGAGAGAAGGAGGGAATGGGGGGACGAGCCTTAGCACAGAGAGAGAAGGAGGGAATGGGGGGACGAGCCTTAGCACAGAGAGAGAAGGAGGGAATGGGGGGACGAGCCTTAGCACAGAGAGAGAAGGAGGGAATGGGGGGACGAGCCTTAGCACAAAGAGAGAAGGAGGGAATGGGGGGACGAGCCTTAGCACAGAGAGAGAAGGAGGGAATGGGGGGACGAGCCTTAGCACAGAGAGAGAAGGAGGGAATGGGGGGACGAGCCTTAGCACAGAGAGAGAAGGAGGGAATGGGGGGACGAGCCTTAGCACAGAGAGAGAAGGAGGGAATGGGGGGACGAGCCTTAGCACAGAGAGAGAAGGAGGGAATGGGGGACGAGCCTTAGCACAGAGAGAGAAGGAGGGAATGGGGGGACGAGCCTTAGCACAGAGAGAGAAGGAGGAAATGGGGGGACGAGCCTTAGCACAGAGAGAGAAGGAGGGAATGGGGGGACGAGCCTTAGCACAGAGAGAGAAGGAGGGAATGGGGGGACAAGCCTTAGCACAGAGAGAGAAGGAGGGAATGGGGGGACGAGCCTTAGCACAGAGAGAGAAGGAGGGAATGGGGGGACGAGCCTTAGCACAGAGAGAGAAGGAGGGAATGGGGGGACGAGCCTTAGCACAGAGAGAGAAGGAGGGAATGGGGGGACGAGCCTTAGCACAGAGAGAGAAGGAGGGAATGGGGGGACGAGCCTTAGCACAGAGAGAGAAGGAGGGAATGGGGGGACGAGCCTTAGCACAGAGAGAGAAGGAGGGAATGGGGGGACGAGCCTTAGCACAAAGAGAGAAGGAGGGAATGGGGGGACGAGCCTTAGCACAGAGAGAGAAGGAGGAAATGGGGGGACGAGCCTTAGCATAGAGAGAGAAGGAGGAAATGTGGGAAAGGGGGAATGAGCCTTAGCTAATGAGGCCATTCTAGCTCGGGCCCAGCTGGTGTGAGGAAGCTTCACTAGCTACAGCCTGGAAAGGAGATTAGACATACAGTAGATTACACACACACACACACACACACACACACACACACACACACACACACACACACACACACACACACACACACACACACACACACACACCAGGGTGACTAAACTCACAGCAAAAGTCACTCCTGTTGTTGTGTTTTAATCTCCTGTCACTTTATCCTCAGATACAATAGGCTTCGTCCTGCTGATCTCTAACCCCTCCTGGTCCCTGACCCTAACCCCTGTTAGGATCACAACCCATCTCTAAATGAATGACCAGATCAACCACTGGACCCTAACACCCATTAGCTGATTGGTAGCCTATCAACTATCAGTTTGGGGACAATGTTAGTAAGATTGTTTGTGCCTTTCCGAGAGTCTTGTGTTGATGTGATTGCTTTGTGTCTGTGGTCTGTGGTGAGCGTCCATGTTGAATGGTTTGGCCCTGAGCTGGACTATTCCTAATCTACCATCAAAGAAGGGGAAACAAAATGCATACAGTGAGACAGAGGAATGAGGGCGAATGAGGATTAAATAAATACATTTTTCTCTACATTCAACCTTCCCTTATACTTTTATACCATTACTTTAAAGGTACAGTCTGGCAATTGGTGAATCTGTTCAATGGTTATGACCGCCAAACAGCATTGAACAGATTCCCAGGTCCCATATTGTACAGTGCCTTTAAATGGAAAGCTATTTGGCTTTAAATTGTCTTTAGCATGGCACTTTATGTAAATCTTCCCTCTGACCCCCTGACCTGAAGACAATCGTGGGTGCACCACTTAGGAGAGAGGATGTTAGCAGTGCGCACGGCGCTTCCACCCTGGATGCCAATTAGAGAAGCTAGTTTCACATTGCTGTGCACGACGGGCGCTAACTACCAGCTAAGCCATCTGAAGGAGCTGTCCATGTGCACTGCTGCATGTCATCACCACCTACTGTTACTGTGGGTGGAAAGATGCATCTTATTTCTTAAACCGAGGCTTTTTAAAGTGACTGAAAAATACATTGATTGAAAAATATCGCAGCAACAAGAGCTGGGGAAATACATGGTCTGATCAATGTTCCAATAATCCACGCTACAGTGACATACTACTTCGAATGAATAGCCAATACTAGAGGTCGACCGATTAATCGGAATGGCCGATTAATTAGGGCCGATTTCAAGTATTCATAACAATCGGAAATCGTTTTTTTGGGGCGCAAATTTTATTATTTACACCTTTATTTAATCTTTATTTAACTAGGCAAATCAGTTAAGAACACATAACTGCCTCGTTCAGGGGCAGAAAGACAGATTTTCACCTTGTCAACTCGGGGGATCCAATCTTGCAACCTTACAGTTAACTAGTCCAACGCAAAAATGACCTGCCTCTCTCTCGTTGCACTCCACAAGGAGACTGCCTGTTACGCAAATGCAGTAAGCCATGGTAAGTTGCTAGCTAGCATTAAACTTATCTTATAAAAAACAATCAATCATAATCACTAGTTAACTACATATGGTTGATGATATTACTAGATATTATCTAGCGTGTCCTGTGTTGCATATAATCTGACTGAGCATCCACGCATACAAGTATCTAAGTATCTGACTGAGCAGTGGTAGGCAGAAGCAGACGCGTAAACATGAATTCAAACAGCACTTTCATGCATTTTGCCAGCAACTCTTTGTTGTGCTTCAAGCATTGTGCTGTTTCTGACTTCAAACCTATCAACTCCCGAGATGAGGCTGGTGTGACCGAAGTGAAATGGCTGGCTAGTTAGTGCGCGTTAATAGCATTTCAAACTTGACTCGCTCTGAGCCTTGGGGTGGTTGTTTCCCTTGCTCTGCATGGGTAACGCTGCTTCGATGTGGTGGCTGTTGTCGTTGTGTTGTTGGTTCGAGCCCAGCGAGGAGCGAGGAGAGGGACGGAAGCTATACTGTTACACTGGCAATACTAAAGTGCCTATAAGAACATCCAATAGTCAAAGGTTAATGAAATACAGATGGTATAGAGGGAAATAGTCCTATAATAACTACAACCTAAAACTTCTTACCTGGGAATATTGAAGACTCATGTTAAAAGGAACCACCAGCTTTCATATGTTCTCATGTTCTGAGCAAGAAACTGAAACGTTAGCTTTCTTACATAGCACATATTGCACTTTTACGTTCTTCTCCAACACTTTGTTTTTGCATTATTTAAACCAAATTGAATGTTTCATTATCTACTTGAGGCTAAATTGATTTTATTGATGTATTATATTAAGTTAAAATAAGTGTTAATTCAGTATTGTTGTAATTGTCATTATTACAAAGACATTTTTTTATTGTTTAAATCGGCCGATTAATCAGTATCGACTTTTTTGGTCCTCCAATAATCGGTATCGGTATCGGCGTTGAAAAATCATATTCGGTCGACCTCTAGCCAATGTACTGCTTCACTCTAAGTAGCATGCTTGTGTGGATATTGGAACATTCAAGCTATGCATGATCATATGAACAAATGACCAAAATAACAAATGAACCAATGAAGAGGTGCAGTGTCCCATACAGGCTTGGGTTCTCCACCATTCATGCCTTTCATGGTAGTGATATGCTCTGTAGCGAATCAAATGGAAGTGTATTCGTCACGTGTACAGGATACAAGGTGTAAACGGTACAGTGGAATGCTTACTTGCAAGCTCTCCTCAACAGTGCGATACACATTTATAAAAATAAAAAAAACACAAATAATAAAAAGCCATACAAAAGAAGGCTACAGTACCTCTCTCAGCACAGGCCCTTAACACTACATGGACATTGGATTTCCCTCCAACACATAGATTCAGTTTGGCCTTTTAGGACCACTGTTAGGACCACAGCCAAGCTCTGCATCCTGCTACACTTGCATGTTTAGAGGGAGATTAAACCACTCACAGAACCTGCTAACTGACTCTCTCCTCCTTCACTAAAGTGTTTTTATGGATCCACCCTCACTAAGGCCTTTATTAAAGGCCCACTCCTTCATTTAAAAAACAACAACAAAACTGCCAGCTCCTCCATTTGGTGTAAAGCTGAGGGATGGGCTCGTTAAGGAAGATGTTTGGTATCTAAATTAGATTGATTGCATCCCAAATGGCACCCTATTCCCTATTTATAGTGACCATAGGGCTCTGTTAAGAAGTTGTGCACTATATAGGAAATAGCGTGCCATTTGGAAGATGAAACAAGATGTTCAGAACCATGAGGCATCATGGTTTTGTCAGAGTTCTGGAGCTAGACTTTACTTGTTGTGAATGTAATTATAAAAACATCTCCAGTACTCTTTGCAAAATGATACTCCTAAAAGCAAAGCTTTTAAAGCTAGGGAATGAGGGGCAAGAGGAAAACTTATTTTTGTTGTTAAATGCAACAGAAGTAGCCATTAAGTTATAAAGTGCAGTCTGATCTAACAGTCAGGTTACATCAAGTCAGGCAGTTAAAGGTATTATCCACTCAAAAACTACATTTTGGTATTTTTTTCATTAGTCCATACAGTCCCAAAAATGTTTTGCATGTCAGCCATCAATATACTGTATTGGAATTTCAAGAAGCAAAGTGTCACCGGCCACATCAACATGATGATGCAAAGTGCATCGTATGATTCAAAATACACCATCATGATGATGTGGCAAGTTATACTTTACATCTTGAAAACCCAAAATCTTGAAAACTTGCTGACGCGGAAAACATTTCGAGACCGTATCAACAGTGGAGTGAAAAGATTCTGAACCCATTTTAATTTCTATTGTAATTTAAACGTTTATTAACTGCCAAGATCCAACTGCTAACATTATCGCTACCACTGATAGTGTGCCCTAAACTACCACTATTCCCATGAATCATGCCAAAGATTTCAATGGTTGACGTCAACAGTGCTCCTTTTCCATTTATTTGAATAAAGTAATTCATGCTGCGTTGGTAAGTGTTGCCTGCTGTGTTCGAGAGGTGGTGGAAGTGTGTGTGTGTGTGTGTGTGTGTGTGTGTGTGTGTGTGTGTGTGTGTGTGTGTGTGTGTGTGTCAGAGTCTGTCAGAGAGGTAAAAAGCAGCACGCTGTCGGAACATTTCAACTTTCTCAGTTTGGCCCAAAGTGTTGTTTATGTAATCAGGGAAATCAGGAAGTGCAGCGCAGGTGGTTGATTGTAGGACTGATATTTGCTATACTGTTCTTTTCTTAAATAATCAAAACAATGGAGAGCACTTACTGTTTACAGTACAGCTATGAGATAGAGTAGCCGCGGACACATTTACATCTGACTATTTAGAAACACAATCTGTATGACACTGTATGAGTGCCTGTTAGTATTGCAACAATCCCCATCCCTTATTTGGTCATAAAGCATATCAAGTCGTCATCATCAGAACAAGTTAAACAGATGTTATTATATGCCTGTAGAGACACGGTTTATGTATTCTACATGCAGTTTCTTCTTACAAAAACCACAAATTGACAATAACAGATGCGTTGTCATGGAGGAAGGGAATGTATATTCTCTTTAGTGGAGATCCATACCATACCATAAACAGCCATGCCAAACTCAATTTTCTTCCGCCGTTGCATTGATGATATGGCAGGAGCTTTAAGAAGCTAAAATCAGAGGAAAGATGATTCCTATTGAGTGTGTGTGCGCGCGTGTGTTCGTGTGCATGCTCGTGCTTGTGGTGTTTGTGTGTGATGGAAAATGCTATTTATTCCAGGCAGGGCTCTTAGGCAAAAAAATCTACTGCTGCTCTTGTGAATGACTCCAGTGGCACTGACAGACTCTGGCTTATCTTAAAGATGCATGCTATAGTGTGTGTGTGTTTATGCTTATAAACCTCAATTGTTGCCCCAGTTTGTCTCATTGATAAGTCTTCTCACTGGCACCGAATGGCACCCTATTCCCTACATAGTGCACTTCTTTTGACCAGAGGCTTATGGGTATAATGTTGTATTATTATGAAATAATTATGCTCTTTTATTCCAAAAATACTGAAATGAAATGACTGAGAAGATGACACAACTTGCCAGAGACAATGTAACAAAGCGTAGCAGCTATCAAGGTACAAGGCGAGGCCCAAATGCAGACACAGGAGGCAGATGGTTGGAGTCTTACAATGTTTATTCATCCAAAGGGGTAGGCAAGAGAATGGTCGTGGACAGGCAAAAAGGTCAAAACCAGATCAGAGTCCAGGAGGTACAGAGTGGCAGACTGGCTAGTGGTCAAGGCAGGAAGAATGGTCAGGCAGGCAGGTACAAAGTCCAGAAACCGGAAAGGGTCAAAACCGGGAGGACTAGAAAAAGGAGAATGCAGAAAGCAGGAGAACAGGAAAACAGCTGGTTGACTTGGAAACATACAGGACGAACTGGTACAGAGAGACAGGAAACAGGGATAAATACACTGGCACAGAGAGACAGGAAACACAGGGATAAATACACCAGGGGAAATAAGCGACACCTGGAGGGGGCGGAGACAATCACACGGACAGGTGAAACAGATCAGGGTGTGACAGCAGCAACAAACACCGAAGCTGACAGCTTGAATAGATCCATTCATTAAAAATAGACCGTTTGTCTGACTGATTATTCCTCTTGTTTATCAAGTTCTTTCACGTGTAATATGTTCCTCAATTAATAATTATTTATCAATTATTAATGCCAAAGCAAGAGTTCCAGCAGAACGTTGTATTCCAGAACGTTGTATTCCAGAACGTTGTATTCCAGAACGTTGTATTCCAGAACGTTGTATTGTCTTTTTCAGAGAGATGACATCATTAAGATTCATCTAGATCTTGATTTATCTCTGTGAGTGATATCATCATTGTTTGGAGTTTATGCTGATCCAAGGAATCTGTCAGGAAAGACTATGGTGAGCTTAGAAGGGGCCATGGTTCTATATGAGAGTCCTTACTATTCCGAAAGGACACTGTATTGGTGGTTCCACCTAATTAGGGTGAAATTGTATATCAAGTGTGGGGTGGAATGTGCTTTTTCCTGCTGACTTGACTGTGGTTAAGTGTGTCAACCCCTTCCGTGTTAGTGAAGAACAGGAGAGAGACTGGGAGTCAGAGGGGGGAACCCTTCACTAACCCCATGCATGGATCATTTGCTATTCATTACCTCAGCACAGGCACCCCACTATGGAAAGCATGTATTGATGTAACTAGGAAGCAGCATAGACTTTCATTAGAATAAAGACGTAAGTAGTAGTCTACATTTTTGGGGTTTATTCTACTGACAAACATAACATTACAGAATAAAGCATTCTGAATGGAAAACATGAGGGTCGATTTGATTTGAGGGTCGATCTGATTTGCTTTCATGGACGACTGGCTTGAATTATGAGGATGACCACATAACCACATAATTTATTTTCATCATGAGCCAAATCTATTGGTTTTCTACCCAAAGTTGCAAAGAAAGTGTTGTGATATATTGAATAAGCACGAGACCATTAAAAGTGGATAAAATAGTGTGGCGGTATAGCAGGAACAGCGTCATCTAGTGTGTGCTGGTACAGTCACAATACTTTATGGTAAATAATGCAAGCAACTTCAAAAACACATTTCTCTGAACAGGAGGAAAAAATCACCAGATTCACAGGGAATACATTACATAGTACCTTCATACTACTTGTTAAACATAGAGAACTGATACTGTATACTGGTTGTCAGGGTGGGATTGCCATTTTTTATCCCTCATGTCTTATGAAGTTTGGTCCAAATCGGATGTTGGGTACTATATTTATTTTATATTATCTGTATCTCATCAATTAAAATGGCCAACTTGGGTACAATCAATTAGCTTAATTTCTCAGAGATAAAATTACATTTCAACAAAATAATGTTTCTGGCATGCAAATCTTACCTGTTTCTAACTACAGAAACTATTTCAGAACAATCTGAGATGGTGGGTGGCATGGCTTGCTGAAATGACATGGAATGACTCCTGAATTAATTAAAAGTTAAAGAAGCATTCAAATTCAATGATCTTAATGTTAGTAGCTAGCTCAGATGGTGTCCCTCAGGGCTATGTACTAGGTCCTCTTCAGTGTCTCCCTACAGGTGTCCCCAAGGCTCGGTACTAGGTCCTTAATGATGTCTAACTACAGGTGTCCTCCAAGCCTCAGCACTAGGTCCTCTCTTGTTCTCTCTGTACACTAAGTCACTTGGTACTGTCAAATCTTCCCATAGTCTCCCGCCCTCTGGTCAACGCTCCTATTCATTCGTGTGTCTATGTGTGTGTGTGTGTGACAGCAGTACACACACTATACTGTCAAATCCTCCCATGATCTTTCTTATTAATGAATCACACCAGATTATATCTGCACTCTGCATCACATTTCTGGTCTCTTAAACAAAGAAGATGATGTTATCTGGTGTTTGGGACCTCAGTGAAGAGCTTTGGTGAGAAAAAAAATCACGTCAAACCAGACCACAGACAAATAGACAGACTGGAAACTCAAGGGAAACGCTAGTAGTCCTGGATTAATCCTCCGAGCCCTTTCTGTGCTTAAGTGAAATGGATCGTCCCAAATTCACTCGCCCTCTAGTCAAAAGTCCCATCCGTGTGTGTGTGTGTGTGTGTCACTGTGAGTGTGAGTGTGTGTGTGTGAGGGTGTCAGTTGGGGCCAGCATGTGTGTATGTGCTTAACTCTACGAGATCCTGAGAGAGGTCTAGGTTAGGCCTAGTCTTGACTGACAGGATCAAATGTCCTGTCACTTCTATTCATTCAACAGGGAGTTAAGAACTAAAAAGCCCCCTCTATTACTATATTACCCTGACTGGCTATTACACTCTACCCAGAAAATATGACCCCTTTCCCTTGAAGCCATACTGAGCAAGAACAACATGCTCTCTGCCCAATACCATGGCCTCTTAGAGAGCCATGTAACAATGTCAATAACCCCTGTTGCCCTGTCTTCTACCCAGTGCGTGTATGCAGCCCCCCATCTACCCTGGAAAGCACATTCGTTCCTCAATTTGACCTAATCAAGTTTGAATCGAGTAACAGCCTCTGAGTCAATCTATGCCTCTCCTCTGGTTACAGATATGTAATCTCCCTTGGGCTCCCTTGGGCATATTTAAGTTATATAGAAATAAGGAGATTGTCTCCTTGAAATATATGATATGCCAGTGCGGCCCGGACAGGAGGGATAGGTTACAGCCACACCGTCTAGACAGCCAGCAGCATACTGGCTTTGGGAAGAAGAAAAATAACTGACTGTTAAAACCTGAATAGAACATTTATTCTAATACTATTTTTTTTAAACACTTCTTAGCACACTTCTTCCCTGTATCCATAGCAACACATATTCCATCTCCGCACGCACGCACGCACACACACACACACACACACACACACACACACACACACACACACACACACACACACACACACACACACACACACACACACACACACACACTCTCATTATTAAGCGAGGTCCGTCAGGGCCCATGCTCCGTATGGGAGTCTGATTAAACAGCAGGCAGTGTTGATGGTAACAACCCAGAGGACATATAGAACAGGGAGTGAGAGGAGAGGGAGGAGGAGGGATGGGATGGCATGGGAGGAGAGGGTGGAGGAGGGATGGGAGGTGTGAGGGGAGGGAGGGAGGGACGGAGGAGAGGGGGGAGGTGGAGAAGGGAGGAGAGGAGGGAAGGGAGGAGAGGGGAGGGAGTTAGGGAGGGGAGAGAAGTAGACAGGAGGGAGGGAGGGGAGGGAGGGACGGGGAGGGGAGGGAGGTAGGGGGAGGAGAGGGGAGGGAGTTAGGGAGGGGAGAGAAGTAGGCAGGAGGGAGGGAGGGGAGGGAGGGAGGAAAGTGGAGGGATGCAAGGAGGATAGGGGAGGGATGAGAAGGGAGGAGAGAGGAGGGAGAGAGGTAGAGAGGAGAGGGGAAGTAGGTAGGGAGGGAGGAGAGGAGGTATGAAGGAGAGGGGATGGGATCGAAGGAGGGAGGGAGGTAAGGAGGAAAGGTAAGTGAGATAGGAAGGGAGGAGAGAGGAGGGAGGAAGAGAGGAAGAGAGGGGAGGGAGATAGGAAGGAGGGAGGTGGGAAGGATGATAGGAAGGGAGGAGAGGGGAGGTAGGTAGAGAGGAGAGAGGTAGGGAGGAGATGGGAGGAGAGGGGGAGGTAGAAAGGGAGAGAGGGAGAGGGAGGAAGGGCAGGGGTGGTCTGTGGGAGTGCGTTGTCCCACAGTGTCTGGTGCTGCGCGGGCGGCTACACTAATGTAATCTATGATCTCTCACATCCCAATTAAAAGAAGAAACGGCCCCTGAACAGCTGTAGGGAGGCCTCATCGGAATACACACGCACACACACACACACGCACACGCAGCTGTAAAGGGAGGCCTCGTAGGAGCATACTAACAGCTAACCGCTAACTGTTGTTAATGTCAGAAGTCTCATTTAAAGAGCAGCATCTGTCCATAGCTCCAAACATGAATTCCCTAACCTGGGCTGAGTACTGCCTCTAATCCTTTAATGGTACCTGTACCCCGCCTCTAACCTAGCCTCTAGCATACCTAAGAAGCCTGCCTTTAGCTTTTTCATTTTACCCCGCTTTTAACTTAGGGCTCTATTCAATACGTTTTTCGCAGAAGTTTAGCGTTACAGCGTGATTTAACTTGAAAGGCAATGGTCCCATGTTAGGGCAGACTGCATTCACGATAAACGCTGCGCATGTCGTCTCAATCAGAAATGATCGTGCAAATCAAATCAAATTGTATTTGTCACACGCGCCAAATACGACAGGTACATATACAACCTTACCATGAAATGCTTACTTACAAGCCCTTAACCAAATGCAGTTCCAGAAATAGAGTTAAGAAAATATTTACTAAATCAACTAAAGTAAAAAAAAATGTACAAAAAGTAACATAATAAAATAACAATTACGAGGCTATATACAGGGGGTACCGGTACCGAGTCAATGTGCGGGGTACAGGTTAGTCGAGGTAATTTGTACATGTACGTGTAGGTAGGGGTAAAGTGACTATGTATAGATAATAAACAGAGTAGCAGCAGTGTACAAAACAAATGGAGGGGGGTGTTAATGTAAATAGTCTGGTGGCCATTTGATTAATTGTTCAGCAGTCTTATGGTTTGGGGCTAGAAAATGTTAAGAAGTCTTTTGGACCTAGACTTGGCGCTACGGTACCGCTTGCCGTGCGGTATCAGAGAGAACAGTCTTTGACAATTTTTTGGGCCTTCCTCTGACACCGCCTAGTATATAAGTCCTGGATGGCAAGAAGCTTGGCCCCAGTGATGTACTGGGGTACTTGGTACTTGTACCTTCTTACGGTCAGATGCCGAGCAGTTGCCATACCAAGCAGTGATGCAACTGGTCAGGATGCTCTCGATGGTGCAGCTGCAGAACTTTTTGAGGATCTGGGGACCCATACCAAATCTTTTCAGTCCCCTGAGGGGGAAGGTGTTGTCGTGCCCTCTTCACAACTGTCTTGGTGTGTTTGGACCATGATAGTTTGTAGGTGATGTGGACACCAAGGGATTTGAATCTCTCGACCTGCTCCACTACAGCCCCGTTGATGTGAATGGGGACGTGTTCGGCCCTCCTTTTCCATCCTCTTCCACAATCAAATCATATCCAAGATGGCGTAGCAGTGCAGACGTTGTTTGTCGTTCTCCCGTGTAAATTTTGAATTTTTCATCTTTTTGTATATATTTCAATTTATTTTCAATCTCAGTTTCCATTTTTAAACGAAATATACCTTCCGGCAACCCGCCTCACCCAATGTGTTACGGATCTGCTATTTTTTAGACCTTATAGCCAGAACATCCATCAGAAGCTAACCATCAGAAGCTAACCAGCTCTACGGCTGGCTATGCTTTCCTCCTGGCTAACACCCAACCCCGGCCAACAGCTCTGCATCCCCCGCAGCTACTTGCCCAAGCCTCCCTAGCTTCTCCTTCACCCAAATCCAGATAGCAGATGTTCTGAAAGAGCTGCAAAACCTGGACCCGTACAAATCAGCTGGGCTAGACAATCTGGCCCCTCTCTTTCTAAAATGATCCACATCAATTGTTGCAACCCCTATTACCAGTCTGTTCAACCTCTCTTTCGTATCGTCCGAGATCCCTAAAGATTGTAAAGCTGCCACTGTCATCCCGCTCTTCAAAAGGGGTGACACTCTAGACCCAAACTGTTACAGACCTACAGTGCCTTGCGAAAGTATTCGGCCCCCTTGAACTTTGCGACCTTTTGCCACATTTCAGGCTTCAAACATAAAGATATAAAACTGTATTTTTTTGTGAAGAATCAACAACAAGTGGGACACAATCATTAAGTGGAAAGACATTTATTGGATATTTCAAACTTTTTTAACAAATCAAAAACAGAAAAATTGGGCGTACAAAATTATTCAGCCCCCTTAAGTTAATACTTTGTAGCGCCACCTTTTGCTGCGATTACAGCTGTAAGTCGCTTGGGGTATGTCTCTATCAGTTTTGCACATCAAGAGACTGAAATTTTTTCCCATTCCTCCTTGCAAAACAGCTCGAGCTCAGTGAGGTTGGATGGAGAGCATTTGTGAACAGCAGTTTTCAGTTCTTTCCACAGATTCTCGATTAGATTCAGGTCTGGACCTTGACTTGGCCATTCTAACACCTGGATATGTTTATTTTTGAACCATTCCATTGTAGATTTTGCTTTATGTTTTGGATCATTGTCTTGTTGGAAGAAAAATCTCCGTCCCAGTCTCAGGTCTTTTGCAGACTCCATCAGGTTTTCTTCCAGAATGGTCCTGTATTTGGCTCCATCTATCTTCCCATCAATTTTAACCATCTTCCCTGTCCCTGCTGAAGAAAAGCAGGCCCAAACCATGATGCTGCCACCACCATCTTTGACAGTGGGGATGGTGTGTTCAGGGTGATGAGCTGTGTTGCTTTTACGCCAAACATAACGTTTTGCATTGTTGCAATTTTGGTTTCATCTGACCAGATCACCTTCTTCCACATGTTTGGTGTGTCTCCCAGGTGGCTTGTGGCAAACTTTAAACAACACTTTTTATGGATATCTTTAAGAAATGGCTTTCTTCTTGCCACTCTTCCATAAAGGCCAGATTTGTGCAATATACGACTGATTGTTGTCCTATGGACAGAGTCTCCCACCTCAGCTGTAGATCTCTGCAGTTCATCCAGAGTGATCATGGGCCTCTTGGCTGCATCTCTGATCAGTCTTCTCCTTGTATGAGCTGAAAGTTTAGAGGGACGGCCAGGTCTTGGTAGATTTGCAGTGGTCTGATACTCCTTCCATTTCAATATTATCGCTTGCACAGTGCTCCTTGGGATGTTTAAAGCTTGGGAAATCTTTTTGTATCCAAATCCGGCTTTAAACTTCTTCACAACAGTATCTCGGACCTGCCTGGTGTGTTCCTTGTTCTTCATGATGCTCACTGCGCTTTTAACGGACCTCTGAGACTATCACAGTGCAGGTGCATTTATACGGAGACTTGATTACACACAGGTGGATTGTATTTATCATCATTAGTCATTTAGGTCAACATTGGATCATTCAGAGACCCTCACTGAACTTCTGGAGAGAGTTTGCTGCACTGAATGTAAAGGGGCTGAATAATTTTGCACGCCCAATTTTTCAGTTTTTGATTTGTTAAAAAAGTTTGAAATATCCAATAAATGTCGTTCCACTTCATGATTGTGTCCCACTTGTTGTTGATTCTTCACAAAAAAATACAGTTTTATATCTTTATGTTTGAAGCCTGAAATGTGGCAAAAGGTCGCAAAGTTCGCAGGGCACTGTATCTGAGCAGCTAACCAATCTCTGCAGCTGTACACAGCCCATCTGTAGATAGCCCATCCAATCTACCTACTTCATCCCCATATTGTTTTTATTTATGTTTTGCTAAGTATTTCTGCTTGCACATCATCATCTGCACATCTATCACTCCAGTGTTAATTTGCTAAATTGTAATTACATCGCTACTATCACCTATTTATTGCCTTAACCTCCTCACGCCATTTGCACACACTGTATATATACTTTTTGTCTATTGTGTTATTGACTAAACATATGTTTATTCCATGTGTTGTTGTTTGTGTTGCGCTGCTTTGCTTTATCTTGGCCAGGTCAAAGTTGCAAATGACAACTTGTTCTCAACTGGCCTACCTGTTTAAATAAAGGTGAAATAAAATCATCTCCTTTGTCTTGCTCACATTGAGGGAGAGGTTGTTATCCCAGCACCACACGGACAGGTCTCTGACCTCCTCCCTATAGTCTGTCTCATCGTTGTTGTGTCGTCAGCAAACTTAATGATGGTGTTGGAGTCGTGATGGTTTTGGAGTCGCCTCAGTGATACAGATTGAATAGAGCCCTTAGCCAACCTGTTGAGCAAGAAGAGTCAGGGCAGTACACTTTATAGTGTGTGTTCAGGACATTACACAGCGAGCTCCATGGATGTCCTATGTTCACTAGTGGAGACGGGTGTCATTTAACATCAGAAGATAGGCGCATTGTAATATCCATTACCATGATCATTCCTTCTACACCACACTGTTTTCTACAGTCATTTTAGGTATTGTCAATAGTAAAAAACTTGTTGCTGCAGCATACTGTAAATGATTGTGGGGAAATTGCTGTATTTCAAATGGTACTGTAATTCCACCCAACAAAATACAGTACTGTACCATATCTAAAATCCCTTTGACCAGTGGATGCATGGTATTGTTGTTTCTGGCTCATTAATGTATTTTGAGCCGTGCCTGGTAAGAGGCTATATTTGTTGCACCCCGTGAGTGAGAATGCTGTTCCAATTGAACTCCTATGTGGTTATAGTGCCCCATCAATTAAATGGTTGAGCATTTTGCCATGTCCTTTTGGCCTGTTTTTCCCTGTAGTCGCTGCCAGTTTGGAAGCCTTTGTTAAGTTCTCTAGAAGTGCAAGTGATTTAAAACCTCAAATATTCATCATATTTTTTATTTAAAAACTTATTTTTTAACCTTTATATAACTAGTCAAGTCAAGTTTATTTTCAATAACGGCCTAGGAACAGTGGGCTAACTGCCATGTTCAGCGGCAGAACGACAGATTTTAACCTTGTATGCTGTAATGTATAAACACATACCTGAAAGACAACCTGCTTCCACCAATTCCACCAATTATTTACAGTAAAACACTGTGAAATTCAAACCCATTCATTCATCCATCATTCGTTCATTCCAATTACGGTAGCATTTACTTTTCTTACAGTGTAATACAGTTCATTTTATAGTATTGTACAGTGTGTCATTGCACAGTACTTGCTTTGATACCATATTTGTATACCAAATTTTACTCACCACCTAGCTGCCTGTAAGATACTCTCAAGTTCTTTACAGTGCAGCCTCTACTGGTGTTCTTGTTGGTGGACCTGCATCGCTGCATTAGCAGAGACTAATCACAGTATCCTGCCTCAGCCCCATCCTCCATCTGATTACATTAGAGATGGAAGTGAACAATAAACCACATCCTCTTCTTCTGCCCTGTACTGGTCTAGTGGAGACACACAAATCATTCTCTGACTGCCAACTACAGCACTGGTCTGCATCCCAAATGGCACCCTATTTTCTATATAATGCACTACCTTTGACAAGAGCCCCATGGGCCCTGGTCGAGAGTAGTGCACTATATAGGGAATATGATGCCATTTGGGACACAGACTGGTATCATGACGATACATAACATCCTTCTGTGCCCACTATACTGTAGACCTTATTCATATTTATTACTAGCTACCGCACTGATGGAGGTACATCCCCTTCCTGTTATCTGCCTCCTAACTGGCTTTTAACAGGGGATTATTGCAATAGCAAAAATAGTTCTGCTTTACTTGCTAGCAGTGTGTGTGCGTGTGTGTGCGTTTGTGTGTGTTCTATGTGGAACCATAATGACTCAAATGGCTCTTCAATGGTTCTTTAGGGTTCTTTGCTCGTTTAGTGATAATGTATATGTAGGGCAGACGACTCATTAGACTATTTTGGGGCGTTTGCTCACAGATCTTTTTGGGCAGTGAGTGAGAGTGTCATTTCAGTTAATCTAATATGCTATTATATATAGAGTAGCTAACTAGCTACGTGAACCACGCCACTCTGCAAACACATCTTCTACGATGTTGGTTACAAGGCAGTACTTATTTAATAGTACTGGGCGATTAACCAACATTTCGTTTTTTTTATTATTATAATTAAACAACTGATTGACAAACGTCGGTTCAATTACTTGAATTCCATTTAGTTTGTTTTTTGTGTGAGCCCAACATGCCATTTCTCTGCAAAGATATCAAATCCTTCACGAGATAAATAAACTCAAGAACTATGTGGGATGCTGGGCTGAAGGGAGTTGTAGTTTTCATTAAGCAAATATTCAACCTAGTTCAGCACAGAAACATGGTAATTAACTACCATGACCATAATCCACTGCGCCTGTATTTTTTAAAATATGCTATTATATATTTCATACAGCGCCTTCAGAAAGTATTTAGACCCCTTCACTTTTTCCACATGTTACGTTACAGCCTTATTCTAAAATGGATAAAATTATATCCTACCAATCCTCGACTTTGGCGATGTCATTTACAAAATAGCCTCCAATACCCTACTCAACAAATTGGATGCAGTCTATCACAGTGCAATCCGTTTTATCACCAAAGCCCCATATACTACCCACCATTGCGACCTGTACGCTCTCGTTGGCTGGCCCTCGCTTCATACTCGTCGCCAAACCCACTGGCTCCATGTCATCTACAAGACCCTGCTAGGTAAAGTCCCCCCTTATCTCAGCTCGCTGGTCACCATAGCATCTCCCACCTGTAGCACACGCTCCAGCAGGTATATCTCTCTAGTCACCCCCAAAACCAATTCTTTCTTTGGCCGCCTCTCCTTCCAGTTCTCTGCTGCCAATGACTGGAACGAACTACAAAAATCTCTGAAACTGGAAACACTTATCTCCCTCACTAGCTTTAAGCACCAACTGTCAGAGCAGCTCACAGATTACTGCACCTGTACATAGCCCACCTATAATTTAGCCCAAACAACTACCTCTTTCCCAACTGTATTTAATTTTTATTTATTTATTTATTTTGCTCCTTTGCACCCCATTATTTTTTTATTTCTACTTTGCACATTCTTCCATTGCAAAACTACCATTCCAGTATTTTACTTGCTATATTGTATTTACTTTGCCATCTTGGCCTTTTTTGCCTTTACCTCCCTTCTCACCTCATTTGCTCACATTGTATATAGACTTGTTTATACTGCATTATTGACTGTATGTTTGTTTTTACTCCATGTGTAACTCTGTGTCGTTTTATCTGTCGAACTGCTTTGCTTTATCTTGGCCAGGTCGCAATTGTAAATGAGAACTTGTTCTCAACTTGCCTACCTGGTTAAATAAAGGTAAAATAAAAAAATAAAAATAAAATATATTTTTCTCATCAATCTATAGACAATACCCCATAATGACAAAGCGAAAACAGTTTTTGGTCTGAGAAACCAAGATTGAACTCTATGGCCTGAATGCCAAGCGTCACGTCTGGAGGAAACCTTGTGCCATCCCTATGGTGAAGCTTGGTGGTGGCAGCATCATGCTGTGGGGATGTTTTTCAGCGGCTGGGACTGGGAGACTAGTCAAGATCGAGGGAGAGATGAACAGAGCAAAGTACAGAGAGATACTTGATGAACTCCTTCTACAGAGCGCTCAGGACCTCAGATTGGGGCAAAGGTTAACCTTTCAACAGGACAACGACCCTAAGCACACAGCCAAGACAATGCAGGAGTGGCTTTGGGACAAGTTTCTGAATGTCCTTGAGTGTCCCGGACTTGAACCCGATCAAACATCTCTGGAGAGACCTGAAAATAGCTGTGCAGCAACGCTCCCCATCCAATATGACAGAGCTTGAGAGGATCTGCAGAGAAGAATGGGAGAAACTCCCCAAATACAGGTGTGCCAAGCTTGTGGTGTCATACCCAAGAAGACTCGAGGCTGTAACCACTGCCAAAGGTGCTTCAACAAAGTACTGAGTAAAGGGTTGGAATACATATGTAAATGTGAAATTTCAGTTTTTTATGTTTTATACATTTGCATTAATTTCTAAAACCTGTTTTTGCTTTGTCATTATGGGGTATTGTGATTAGATTTATGAAGAAAAACAACAATTTATTCAGTTTTACAATAAGTCTGCAACGTAACAAAGTGTGGAAAATGTCAACGGGTCTGAATACTATCCGAATACACCGTATGAGTATGGCCAGTAGAGGTGTCTTGTGAAAGACTCATGGCCTTGTGTCACTTGAGAACGGTTGATTGATTCTCTCCCCAGGGAGCCCCAGCTGTTCCAGAGCTAGCACACTTGATTCAACTTGTCAATTAATACAATAATACAATAATACAAACCTTTGGAATTAAAGCTCCTGAAGAGTCATTCTTAAAAGTACTTTTCTCTCATGGCTAACTACCAGGAAGTTTGAAATTACAGGCAGAGTGGGCGGGGAGCTTATTATATTCATGAACTCGCCTTGACTGACAGCTCTTTGAAAAGCCTATGTCAAGCAACTTGGATGGAGTGAGTAGGGTTGCAGTAAATTCATCTCAAGTAATACACAAAGCAACTTGGATGGAGTGAGTAGGGTTGCAGTAAATTCATCTCAAGTAATACACAAAGCAACTTGGATGGAGTGAGTAGGGTTGCAGTAAATTCATCTCAAGTAATACACAAAGCAACTTTTTTTATACATCTCCCGTTTGGCATGTCTCTTGTTATGTGTTGACTTGACAACTGCCTCTGAGTTTTGAATGACCCTTCCCCCCTTTTGTTCCATGCTGGCATGTATTTCATGTTTAAAATGATCAAAACCGGTGATAATTTGTTTCTAATCAAACCGACACCGAACTGACCTAGTAAAGCTCAGCACTATTATTTAAGTTGTTTAAGAGAATATCACTTTTGGGCTTCCATCATCACTGTTTTTACCCGGTTTTTATGTGTACTGTTTTGCCTTTCACATCTTTTATTGGTGCGAATAAATTAAACCTAAACCCTAATGTGTATTAATAAAATGAAAGTTAAGGTGATGTGACCTTGTCCCCTTAATAATTAATCCAAGTGTTTGACATGGGGGAGGGGACCAGTAACTTTATGATTCAACTTTGTCAATGTAGAAGCAACAGTCATTTTTCATACTTCCGTCAAAATACTTTGATATGGTTTCCTTAAAATATCATCAAATTTCATGAAAAACATGATTTTGACTTTTAAGTCGTTTTTTTGGGGTATCTGTACTACAATGTGCTTTTTACTCCATACATTGTCTCTGACACCCACAAGTACTGGTTACATTTTAAATGCTTAGCAGGAATGGAAAATGTTCCAATTCACACAATTATCAAGAGAACATCCCTGGTCATCACTATTGCCTCTGATCTGGCCAGCCAGGTCACCCGTGAAACAAGTCAGTATTCAATGTCCATCCATGTCTGAGAACGCCGGGAGATCACGTGGAAACTGGCCACTAGGGGCACCAGTGAGTGGTGTTACCTTCAAGTAGGTTTCGGTTTTGCTAGGGCTTTGTTGATGGCTGTAAGAATCTGCCTCAGAAGCATCTGCCTCTGGTTCCAAAGGTTGCATGTTCAAATCCAGTAATAGAAAGTTATTGTTGAGATTTTTGTTTTAAGCTTAGCCCAAACCTTAACCCTGACCTTAACCATTCAGAGTTACTCCCTAAACATAACCTTAAAAAATCTGAGATAATGCCTAAACTTAACCTGAAACACTTCGAAATGTGATGTTTGCAACATCTAATTCTGACCTGAGACTGTGAGAGATAGTTGGAGGACTCACTAACCACAAATGCTTGGTTTGTGAAAGGTTGTCTGAGTGTTGAAGTGTGTTCCCTGGCTATCCGTAAATGTTAAAAAAAATACAATTGTGTCCTCTTCTTTGCTTAATATAAGGAAGTTCATATGACTTATACTTTCACTTTTACTTTTGATACTTAAGTATATTTGAGCAATTACATTTTCTTTTGATACTTAAGTATATTTAGTACCAAATGCTTTTATACTTTTACTCAAGTAGTATTTCACTTGGTGACGTTCACTTTTACTTCAGTCATTTTCTATTAAGGTATCTTTACTTTTACTCAAGTATGACAATTGGGTACTTTTTCCACCACAGTGTGAGGATATTAAGTGTCTGTCTGTATGTCTCTGTGTGACTCTGGCACCATACTTCCTCCTATGTGCATTTGGATAGGAGGATATCGCAGGCTTCCAGATAATCCAATGAACTGCTTTATGAAAGTTGGACTGTAGTTTAACTATGGTCCAGCTTAATAATTGATGAACGCTGTGAGAGAAGAGAGCTGATGTTGACTGACTGGTGGGTCATCTCTCTGCAATTAAAACCTCAAATAAAGCTACAATCTGGAATTCATTTTACAGCTAAATAAAAGCTCTGTTGCTTGTTGTAAGTAATTAAAACCTATTATTGGGGTTATGACAGAGTTAGACGGTTGTGTTAAACCCATAAGGCATGTATTAATTGTAGCTTATTCTTGAAGAATCAATTAGTATTTTCTAAGAGTTCAAATCACCATTCAACAGATTTCCAGATCCCTAATTGTGCCTTTAATTATCACAATGTCCCTGTGCTTGGAAGTCGTATCTTAATCCAGACTCACATTCTGTTAGTGTACTCATGGAGAAAACTCAACCAACCTCATCTGATGGTTTTAAATGTCATTTTGGGCTATTTCATTGTTATTTAATCCCCAAATGATGTAACGGTTATTATTATATTATTATCTTTCATTATTGACGATGGATTGAGGAAATGGAAACATTTTTTATATTCAATTACTGCAGTATGTTGTTTCTCTGTATGGTCATTTTTCATATGGGAAGCCTGGCCTAACCAGATCCCTACGCTCGCTAGGCCTCTCATCACCAACAACAGCTTCCCTAATAACCAGCATTATATGGACTGTTTTCTGTGGGAGAAAGTTGGTAATCACTAGTTACCACAGGCACAAAGTCAGAAGGCCCACCTACTCGTCCAATCAGATGAGGGAGCGTGAGACGCATATGCCAACCGGCTTGCAGGGGCAGACGAGAGACATGCATTTATTTTATCTAGTGATCCATCAATGATTTGGTTATTATTAGCTATAATAAAACCAACCGTTCTAAATGCAAAGTGGTAATCAGATGTCTTTTTCAAACTCAGCTTGCAAGCTTAACATGCTGTTTGCCCTTACTCGTAGTTACTTGTCTTAACCCAAAATAGGTTTACTTCAATATCTGCATTGTTTTTAAAATGGCATGTAGACAAGCAAATTAAAACGTACACAGTTTCACAGAAATGTTCACTGAAATGTAATTGTTTTTTAAATTGGCTTATTTTTTGGCTCATTTAAGATGAAAACTTCAACCCTGTTACTTTATTTGACACCTAGGCACTTACTATAGTCATTAATTTATTTAACTTAACATAGCCTTGCAGTCCACCATTGGACTTACATTACACTTTTCTAGAAACCCAAAGCTCTTGATATTGTAAGGGGAAACTTACCAGCCTAACCCTACTCTATACAGGGGAAACTTACCAACCTAACCCTACTCTATACATGGGAAACTTACCAACCTAACCCTACTCTATACAGGGGAAACTTACCAACCTAACCCTACTCTATACAGGGGAAACTTACCAACCTAGCCCTACTCTATACAGGGGAAACTTACCAACCTAACCCTACTCTATACAGGGGAAACCTACCAACCTAACCCTACTCTATACAGGGGAAACTTACCAACCTAACCCTACTCTATACAGGGGAAACTTACCAACCTAACCCTACTCTATACAGGGGAAACTTACCAACCTAACCCTACTCTATACAGGGGAAACTTACCAACCTAACCCTACTCTATACAGGGGAAACTTACCAACCTAACCCTACTCTATACAGGGGAAACTTACCAACCTAGCCCTACTCTATACAGGGGAAACTTACCAACCTAACCCTACTCTATACAGGGGAAACCTACCAACCTAACCCTACTCTATACAGGGGAAACTTACCAACCTAACCCTACTCTATACAGGGGAAACTTACCAACCTAACCCTACTCTATACAGGGGAAACTTACCAACCTAACCCTACTCTATACAGGGGAAACTTACCAACCTAACCCTACTCTATACAGGGGAAACTTACCAGCCTAACCCTACTCTATACAGGGGAAACTTACCAACCTAACCCTACTCTATACAGGGGAAACTTACCAACCTAACCCTACTCTATACAGGGGAAACTTACCAACCTAACCCTACTCTATACAGGGGAAACTTACCAACCTAACCCTACTCTATACAGGGGAAACTTACCAACCTAACCCTACTCTATACAGGGGAAACTTACCAACCTAACCCTACTCTATACAGGGGAAACTTACCAACCTAACCCTACTCTATACAGGGGAACTTACCAACCTAACCCTACTCTATACAGGGGAAACTTACCAACCTAACCCTACTCTATACAGGGGAAACTTACCAACCTAGCCCTACTCTATACAGGGGAAACTTACCAACCTAACCCTACTCTATACAGGGGAAACTTACCAACCTAACCCTACTCTATACAGGGGAAACTTACCAACCTAGCCCTACTCTATACAGGGGAAACTTACCAACCTAACCCTACTCTATACAGGGGAACTTACCAACCTAACCCTACTCTATACAGGGGAAACTTACCAACCTAACCCTACTCTATACAGGGGAAACTTACCAACCTAGCCCTACTCTATACAGGGGAAACTTACCAACATAACCCTACTCTATACAGGGGAAACTTACCAACCTAACCCTACTCTATACAGGGGAAACTTACCAACCTAGCCCTACTCTATACAGGGGAAACTTACCAACCTAACCCTACTCTATACAGGGGAAACCTACCAACCTAACCCTACTGTATACAGGGGAAACTTACCAACCTAACCCTACTCTATACAGGGGAAACTTACCAACCTTACCCTACTCTATACAGGGGAAACTTACCAGCCTAACCCTACTCTATACAGGGGAAACTTACCAACCTAACCCTACTCTATACAGGGGAAACTTACCAACCTAACCCTACTCTATACAGGGGAAACTTACCAACCTAACCCTACTCTATACAGGGGAAACTTACCAACCTAGCCCTACTCTATACAGGGGAAACTTACCAACCTAACCCTACTCTATACAGGGGAAACTTACCAACCTAACCCTACTCTATACAAGGGAAACTTACCAACCTAACCCTACTCTATACAGGGGAAACTTACCAGCCTAACCCTACTCTATACAGGGGAAACTTACCAACCTAACCCTACTCTATACAGGGGAAACTTACCAGCCTAAACACTACTCTATACAGGGGAAACTTACCAGCCTAACCCTACTCTATACAAGGGAAACTCACCACCCTAAACCCTACTCTATACAGGGGAAACCCACCACCCTAACTCTACTCTATACAGGGGAAACTCACCACCCTAACTCTACTCTATACAGGGGAAACTCTTAATTAGTTAATGTTGTAAATCACTATTGTAGCTGGAAATGGCTAATTTTCAATGGAATATCTACATAGGTGTACAGAGGCCCATTATTAGCAACCATCACTCATGTGTTCCAATGGCACGTTGTGTTAGCTAATCCAAGTTGATAATTTTAAAAGGCTAATTGATCATTAGAAAACCCTTTTGCAATTATGTTAGCACAGCTGAAAACTGTTGTTGTGATTAAAGAAGCAATAAAACTGGCCTTATTGAGACTAGTTGAGTATCTGGAGCATCTTCATTTGTGTGTTCGATTACAGGCTCAAATCAAAATCAAATCAAATGTATTTATATAGCCCTTCATACATCAGCTGATATCTCAAAGTGCTGTACAGAAAGCCAGCCTAAAACCCCAAACAGCAAGCAATGCAGGTGTTGAAGCACGTTGGCTAGGAAAAACTCCCTAGAAAGGCCAAAACCTAGGAAGAAACCTAGAGAGGAACCAGACTATGAGGGGTGGCCAGTCCTCTTCTGGCTGTGCCAGGTGGAGATTATAACAGAACATGGCCATGATGTTAAAATTTTCAAAAATGACCTGCATGGTCAAATAATAGGTCTGGGACAGGTAGCACGTCCGGTGAACAGGTCAGGATTCAATAGCCGCAGGCAGAACAGTTGAAACTGGAGCAGCAGCACGGCCAGGTGGACTGGGGACAGAAAGGAGTCATCATGCCAGGTAGTCCTGAGGCATGGTCCTACAGCTCAGGTCCTCCTAGAGAGAGAAAGAAAGAGAGAAAGAGAGAATTAGAGAGTGCATACTTAAATTCACACAGGACACCGGATAAGACAGGAGAAGTACTCCAGATATAACAAACTGACCCTAGCTCCCCGACACATAAACTATTGCAGCATAAATACTGGAGGCTGAGACAGAAGGGATCAGGAGACACTGTGGCCCCATCCGAGGACACCCCCGAGGACACAGGGCCAAACAGGAAGGATATAACCCCACCCACTTTGCCAAAGCACAGCCCCCACACTACTAGAGGGATATCTTCAACCACCAACTTACCATCCTGAGACAAGGCCGAGTATAGCCCACAAAGATCTCTGCCACGGCACAACCCAAAATGGCCAGAAACAATGCACTTTCTACTGAAACTAGTCAGTCTATTCTTGTTCTGAGACATGAAGGCTATTCCATGCGAGAAATTACCAAGAAACTGAAGATGTGGTACAATGCCGTGTACTACTCCCTTTACAGGATAGTGCAAACTGGCCCTAACCAGAATAGAAAGAGTATTGGGAGGTCCCGGTGCACAACTGAGCAAGAGGACAAGTACATTAGAGTGTGTAGTTTTAGAAACAGACGCCTTCCATGTCCTCAACTGGCAGCTTCATTAAATAGTATCCACAAAACACCAGTCTCAAGATGTCACGTTCTGATCTTTTTTTCCTTTGTTTTGTCTTTATTTAGTATGATCAGGGCGTGAGTTGCGGTGGGCAGTCTATGTTTTGTGTTTCTATGTTTGGTTTCTGTTTCGGCCTATTATGGTTCTCAATCAGAGGCAGGTGTCGTTAGTTGTCTCTGATTGAGAATCATACTTAGGTAGCCTGGGTTTCACTGTTGGTTTGTGGGTGCCTGTTTCCGTGTCTCTGTTTTTCAACACACGGTACTGTTTCGGTTTTGTTATTTCACGTATTTGTTTATTGTTTTTGTATTTCATAGTGTTCAGTGCTTTGGTTATTAAAATCGTCATGAACACTTACCACGCCGCATCTTGGAAGATTTCCTTACTCCTCTTCAGACGAAGAGGAGGAATTCTGCCGTTACACAAGATCAGCAGTGAAGAGGCGACTCAGGGTTGCTGGCCTTCTAGACAGAGTTCCTCTTTCCAGTGTCTGTGTTCTTTTGCCCATCTTAAGCTTTTCTTTTTATTGGACAGTCTGAGATATGGCTTTTTTTTTGCAACTCTTCCTAGAAGGCCAGCATCCCAGAGTCACCTCTTCACTGTTGACGTTGAGACGTTGAGACTGGTCTTTTTCCCGCTAATGGAACATTCACGCTTATAGCCTACTGCCATGTGTGCGTTGCTGCGCTTATAATGTGAAGAAATAGCCTAATAGTTGATTAACATTTGAACCTAAATGTTGTGATCTGTTGCGTCAGCCACATTGCGTAAAATTTTTTGGGAATATTTATTTCTCGCACAGAATAGAATAGGTAGAATTTTGTACTATAGGGGATAGTAGAGTGACAACGGCTAGTGCTTTTGCTGTCCATTAGGCCTACTCATCTTGTTGGCTGGTGAAAAGTAAATGTGGACAGTTCTTCCAATATCTTCAATATGCACCTCGGAATTGGATGAGGATGCACACAGTTGTGTCCCCGATATGTCGATCTTCACTTGTAGCCTGTGAGAAAGACACGATCATGTGATGGAGAGCCATGTGAGTGAGTGGTGCTATCGAGCATTCAGCACTCAAGGAGAAGGGCACAACGGCCACTGGCCACAAAAGGCATGGATTTCTTTGGGGTGCATTACGGCCATACAAAGAGGATGCCAGCGTGAAATTCGAGACATTATCAGGTGCTTGTCAGATTGTGAATGAGTGACTGATGAAGTGTGTACAGCCTGTGCAAAAAAACTAAGCAAAGCTCATGCATTTCAAGCAACCTTTTTCAAATCATCATTAGTCGCATCATACAGCCTTACAATGTATTAAAAATCAAAACATATAGCCCAACGTTTGTAGAACAACTAAAGTTATATTAATGACTCTAAATGAAGCATATAGGAATACCTATTTCTTTGTTAACCACTCAACACAGAATATCTTCATGTGCGCATATCCTTTCTATTTTATTCAGCTTTGTTCAATTGTATTCATCATACTATAAAATGATGCCATGGAATTCTAAGCAAATCTTGTCTGCTAAATGAACTAATGTAGCCCACAGCCATTTGGCATAGCCAGATCAGGACCTAACATATAGACCAGTCAGAGTATTCTATTGTTCTCCTGAAATAGACTACATTTTCTTCGTATTATACATCTTTTAACCTGTCTAAAATAAATAATGGATTTATTGAGAAGGTGTATATATTACATGGATTTATTAGATTTTTTAAATTATAGATGTTACAAAGGTCTGCATCAGTGGCTTGTAGGTTATGTGTTGAAACCAGTAGATGCTAAATGTGTTTATGTTAATTAGCGGTCAGTTACCGTGAGACCGACAGTAATTTGCTTAACAATCACTGGCTGACTAAATTTTGTGACCGCCACAGCTCTAGTCATGAGTCATGACAGCAGTCAAATTCCGGTAACTAGGCTTCTCCAAAACTGTGTGCTGATGCCGCTGATGGTCATTAGTAGCCTACCGAACTTGCTAAAAACCAGTTGCTAATGGGATGGTACTCTGTACTCCATTGTCCCTCTAATCACTCTTACATCAATACAATTGCATCGAAAATCAAATTAAACACTTCATGAGAGTCTGGTGTTCAGAGTTTGAGTGGAATAGGATTTCCTGTTGCTCAGTGAGAGTCAGCTCCTCATAACTGGTTGATGCATGGAATTAAATAAGTGTTCCTATAAGCCTATGTTGCGCAACATTTCTATATGCTCTGCAATTGCATTACAAAACAGAGTTTTGATGGCCTCTATTAAAAAGAGGAGGATCAGCTTTCTAGAGCCTAGGCCTAAAATATTTATTTCTGAAGTTTCCTAATAGTAAGCATTTTTCTTCAAATTACAACTGGATTAGCCTACCTGGCTGGATTGAAAATTAACCGAGGGAAAGCGTCCTCCATTCGCTATTCCTTTTTTCCCCTGCCCCTGTTCCGACAGGTGAATCATAATGGCCCATTCTAAATCAAAACTAATTTCACACATACAGTACCAGTCAAAAGTTTGGACACCCCTACTCATTCTTTATTTAAAAAAATGTTCTACCTTGTAGAATAATAGCGAAGACATCAACACTATTGAATAACACATATGGAATCATGTAGTAACCAAAAAAGTGTTAAACAAATCAAAATATATTTTATATTTGAGATTCTTCAAAGTAGCCAGCTTTTACCTTGATGGCAGCTTTGCACACTCTTGGCATTCTCTCAACCAGCTTCCCACATATGCTGAGCACTTGTTGGCTGCTTTTCCTTCACTCTGCGGTCCAACTCTTCCCAAACCATCTCAATTGGGTTGGGGTCGGGTGATTGTGGAGGCCAAGCCATCTGATGCAGCGCTCCTTCCTTACACAGCCTGGAGGTGTGTTTTGGGTCATTATCCTGTTGACAAACAAATGATAGTCCCAATAAGCGCAAACCAGATATCGCTGCAGAAAGCTGTGGTAGACATGCTAGTTAAGTGTGCCTTGAATTCTAAATAAATCACGGACAGTGTCACCAGCAAAGCATACCCACATCATCACACCTCCTCCACCACACATGCGTAAATCATCCGTTCACCTACTCTGTGTCTCACAAAGACACGGCGGTTGGAACCAAAAGTCGCCTATTTGGACTCATCAGACCAAAGGACAGATTTACACCGGTCTAATGTCCATTGCTTGTGTTTCTTGGCCAAAGCAAGTCTCATCTTCTTATTGATGTCATTTAGTAGTGGTTTCTTTGCAGCAATTCGACCATTAAGGCCTGATGGGGCGGCAGTGTAGCCTAGTGGTTAGAGCGTTGGGCTAGTAACCAGAAGGTTGCATGTTCAAATCCCCAAGGTTCAAATCTGTCATTCTGCCCCTGAACAGGCAGTTAACCCACTGTTCCTAGGCTGTCATTGAAAATAAGAATTTGTTCTTAACTGACTTGCCTGGTTAAATAAAGGTAAAATAAAAAATAAAATAAAAACATTCTGATGATGGACTGTCGTTTATTTTTGCTTATTTGAGCTGTTCTTGCCATAATATGGACTTGCTCTTTTACCAAATAGGACTATGTTCTGTATACCAACCCTACCTTGTCACAACACAACTGATTGACTCAAACACATTAAGAAGAAAAAATAGTCCACAAATGAACTTTTAACAAGGCACACCTGTTAATTGAAATGCATTCCAGGTGACTACCTCATGAAGCTGGTTGAGAGAATGCCAAGAGTGTGCAAAGCTGTCATCAAGACAAAGGGTGGCTACATTGAATAATCACAAATATAAAATGTAACAACCCTGGAATGAGTAGGTGTGTCCAAACTTTTGACTGGTACTGTATATTATTTATTTAGTATATGTTTAAACAAGTTTAAATTGAGAATAATCTTACGGGGGAGAATATTATCACATGTGAACGATGCCCAGCATGTGCAGCCTAAGGCTAGAAACAGTGCATGTATTTTTTGGGAACTTTTTCTAATCATAGTCACGTTTTGATACGGTTTGTATCACAACTAAAGTGGCCAAAAAACTCTCTATAGGCCTAGGACCTCTGGAACAGGGTTGGAGAGCCCATAGCCTATAGGTCTAGGGCCCCTGGAACAGGGTTGGAGAGCCCATAGCCTATAGGTCTAGGGCCCCTGGAACAGGGTTGGAGAGCCCATAGCCTATAGGCCTAGGACCCCTGGAACAGGGTTGGAGAGCCCATAGCATATAGGCCTAGGACCCCTGGAACAGGGTTGGAGAGCCCATAGCCTATAGGTCTAGGACCCCTGGAACAGGGTTGGAGAGCCCATAGCCTATAGGTTTAGGACCCCTGGAACAGCGTTGGAGAGCCCATAGCCTATAGGTCTAGGACCCATGGAACAGGGTTGGAGAGCCCATAGCCTATAGGTCTAGGACCCCTGGAACAGGGTTGGAGAGCCCATAGCCTATAGGCCTAGGACCCCTGGAACAGGGTTGGAGAGCCCATAGCCTATAGGTCTAGGACCCCTGGAACAGGGTTGGAGAGCCCATAGCCTATAGGTCTAGGACCCCTGTAGAGAAAGCCAAGTGAAACGTGTTCTTGTAAACCCAGTCACTGAGCAAACACAGAGTTTTGGCTGGCCAGTGGACACTATTTAAAAGAGCATCCCATCTTTCTGGTGCTGCTATATTCATTGCTCAATTCTTAAAATTAAGCACATGGATCCGCTTTACAACCAGTGTAGCCTACCTGACATAATAAAAACGAAACTGCGGGACACGCTACCTCCATTCACTATTCGAGTGCCATTCTAAATTAAATGTAATTCCATACATACATATTTTAGTACGCACAAAAACATTTGAGTTCCTCAACGGTTCTTTTGGAATGGTGATGGTTCTATGTGGAACCATAATAACACAAATAACCCGTTGATCTCTTCAATGGTTCTTTACGGTTCACAAAAGGGCTCTTTCCTCTTTTAGTGATAATTCAAATGTAGGGGAGACAGCTCGTTAGAATATTTAGGGGCGTGGTTTGCGCACAGCTCTATTTGTTCAACCGTGAGTGAGAGTGTCATTCCAGTCTATCTAATCTGTTGTGTTATGCTTGTTACATATTAAACATGGCTATGGTCAGTGATAGTATCTTGTGAAAGAATCACGTCTGGTCTTGTGTCTTTTGAGAACGGTTGACTACATCAGGCTGTAACCCAGGAAGAGCTGAACAAGATTGTTGCTGGCTTTGTAGAAGAAGAAATGCTGCTTTTGTGTCTGTCATTATTAGGCTTTTGTTGATGTACAGGCCTATCTAATGTAGCGTTGACATTGTGTACATAGAGTAAGGACACACACTGTTTTGGGGTGTAAAGCAAAGTAATAGACCAAGTAGTGTAACTTGTTACTTTTGCCAGGGAGTAATAAGTAAAATAATTTGTTACTTTTGAAAGAAGTAACAAGTAATACGTTTTGACTAACAGTGGCAGTAACCTTGCATTCCAAGGATACATCATTTGAAATGCATTGAGTGCCACTTTTCTGTGATGCAGTCCTTTCCCAGCATTAACCTCACCAAGGCTCGGCTGTCAGCAACCAGTCAGGCCATTCAAGCAGGTACAGGCCCTGAGTCCAGATGCAAAGCACTAACAGAGAGTCTCTCTCTCTCTCCTCTCTTTCTCTCTATCCTCTCTCTCTATCCTCTCTCTCTATCCTCTCTCTCCTCTCTTTCTCTCTATCCTCTCTCTCTATCCTCTCTCTCCTCTCTTTCTCTCTATCCTCTCTCTCTATCCTCTCTCTCCTCTCTTTCTCTCTATCCTCTCTCTCTATCCTCTCTCTCACTACCTTTCTCTTTCTTTCTCACCCTCATTCTCTTTCATCTGTTTACCATATTGTATATGATAAGCAGACATGGGAAAAAGTGATGCAACATATGGCTAAACATATGTGATTAAACGGAAACTGAAATGCTATTAGTGACTCGGAGATGGATGGATAACTCAACCTGACATGGCATTAACAACAGGTAGACTCATAGACTTCCCATAGACTTTAATATGGATGACGGCCGAGCCACGACCACCCGAGCTCACCCCACTACCATCTAGAAGGCAGAGACAGTGCCAGTCCCTCACAAAGCTGTGACCGAGAGACTGAGAAACAGCTTCTATCCCCAGGCCATCCCACCCAGTACCCTGCCCTGAGTCACTGTTGCTAGCCGGCTACCACCCGGTACTCTACGCGGCACCTTAGAGACTGTACATAGTCATTGAACACTGGTCACTTTTTATAATGTTCACATACTGTTTCACCCACTTCATATATATATACTGTATTCTAGTTATGTTTCATCCTATATAACTACTGCTGTACACACATTTTCTATTCATACACTGTCTATTCAAACCATTCATTTATATTTTTTTCACCTTTTGGATTACGTGTCTATTGTTTTGTAATGCTAGGTATTACTGCACTGTTGGAGCTCGAAACACAAGCGTTTCACTACACCTGCGATAACATCTGCAAATCTATTGGTACACGACCAATACACTTTCATTTGATTTTGATGATGTTGAAGATCAATGTAAAATGAAACATCTACTTTTGACCAGAGATGATGTAACAAAATGTTCTAGCAGCAATCTGTTGGTTGCCCTTTTCCGTCAGTCTGTAGTTCGATGTCTTTGATGTGTTCAGACTTGCCTCTGAAATGTCACATCCATGTTAAGTTTGTCCATCGGCAAGAAGGAAAGGGAAGGGAAGAGAGGATAGATGGAACACATCAAGGCTGTGAACAGGCAGAGGACGGGCCTTGCCTGTGCATGTTTTTCTCATAACAAATCTGAAAGTCACTCTGTCTCTCTCTCTCTCTTTTCTCTCTTTCTCACTCTATCTCGCTCCCTCTTTTTATCTCGCCCAATCAGCTTTCCCGATTATTACCATCCATTCTGCTTCCATTTCATCACCTCCCATTTGTACTGCAATAATTGAATCCCTAACCATGTCTTCTGCATCCATTCTGCTTCCATTTCATCCGTCTAACTGTCTCGGCCGCTGCTGCTTTCTCAGGTTGAATTCTAATGTGTTTCTCTTTCTGTCTCTCTCTCTCTCTTTCTCGCTCTCTCTGTGTTTCTCAGCCCTGTATGTCCTGCCAGATGTCTCAATTAGCGTAATGTGAGGGGGAGACAGCGCTTTATTTACTGAAACTCAACTCCACACACACACACACACACACACACACACACACACACACACACACACACACACACACACACAAACACACACACACACACACACACACACACACACACACACACACACACACACACACACACACACACACACACACACACACCACACACACACACACACACACACACACACACACACACACACACACACACACACACACACCACACACACACACACACACACACACACACACACAGACAAACAAACTACCCTGGAAACGTTTAAAACATGGCGTCTCCAGGAAATCGGTAATCAGGGTTAGTTTAGAATATGGGTGTTAATGTTTGGATTTTCACGCTGATTCCAATCCCAGAACTCTAAATGTATATCAAATATTTCCCCTCCCTATTCAACAAAGATTGGGAGAGAAAAACATACAACTTTGCAAAGTCTAATTGGGTCTCACAGACAGAGAAACAACTTGTAAGTTTAATGCCTTGATCCATGGATTCAAAATACAGTACCCTGGAGACCTTTAATGCATAGGTGTTGCTCTGTCTTTGTCTGGCGCATCCAAAATCAGTGTCAGATCTCCCTACAAATTGTGTTTGTCACATGTGCCGAATACAATGGGTATAGTCTTTACGGTGAAATGCGAGCCCTTCCCAACGATGCAGAGTTCATTCTTTTTTTCTTCCTTTCAACGATGCAGAGTTAAACAATTATAATAACAAGAAAAATAGTAACACAATAATTAAAATACACAAGAATTAAGCTATATACAAGGAGTACCAGTACCCAGTGGTGGAACTAGAATTAAGCTATATACAAGGAGTACCAGTACCCAGTGGTGGAACGAGAATTAAGCTATATACAAGGAGTACCAGTACCCAGTGGTGGAACAAGAATTAAGCTATATACAAGGAGTACCAGTACCCAGTGGTGGAACAAGAATTAAGCTATATACAAGGAGTACCAGTACCCAGTGGTGGAACAAGAATTAAGCTACAATAGTCATACTTGAGTAACGATGACAACACGTCATATTGATACAGTAGGTGCGTGATTTGGACCATATTGCTGTCCTACATGTAACGAGTACTTTTGAGTGTCAGGGAAAATGTATGGAGTAAAAAGTACATTATTTTCTTCAGGAATTGAGTGAAATAAAAGTAAAAGTATGCTCGGCCTCCGACCGCAAGACGCTACAGAGGATAGTATGTACGGCCCAGTACATCACTGGGGCAAAGTTTCCTGCCATCCAGGACCTCTATACCAGGTGGTGTCAGAGGAAGGCCCTAGAAATGGTCAAAGACTCCAGCCACCCCAGTCATAGACTGTTCTCTCTGCTAAAACACGGCAAGCAGTACCGAAGCGCCAAGTCTAGGTCCAAGAGGCTTCTAAACAGCTTCTACCTCCAAGCCATAAGACTCCTGAACATCTAAATCACATGGCTACTCAGAATATTTCCATTGCCCCCCCCCCCCCTTCCTCTTTATATACCGCTGCTACTCTGTTATTATCTATGCATAGTCACTTTAATAACTCTACCTACATGTACATATTACCTCAATTACCTCGACTAACCGGTGCCCCCGCACATTGACTCTGTGCTGGTAGCCCCTGTATATAGCCTCCACATTGACTCTGTACCGGTACCCCCTGTATATAGCCTCCACATTGATTCTGTACCGGTACCCCCTGTATATAGCCTCCACATTGACTCTGTACCGGTACCCCCTGTATATAGCCTCCACATTGACTCTGTACCGGTACCCCCTGTATATAGCCTCCACATTGACTCTGTACCGGTACCCCCTGTATATAGCCTCCACATTGACTCTGTACCAGTACCCCCTGTATATAGCCTCCACATTGACTCTGTACCGGTACCCCCTGTATATAGCCTCCACATTGACTCTGTACCAGTACCCCCTGTATATAGCCTCCACATTGACTCTGTACCAGTACCCCCTGTGTATAGTCTCCACATTGACTCTGTACCAGTACCCCCTGTATATAGTCTCCACATGGACTCTGTGCTGGTAGCCCCTGTATATAGCCTCCACATTGACTCTGTACCAGTACCCCCTGTATATAGCCTCCACATTGACTCTGTACCAGTACCCCCTGTGTATAGTCTCCACATTGACTCTGTGCTGGTACCCCCTGTGTATAGTCTCGCTATTGTTATTTTACTGCTTTTCTTTAATTACTTGTTCCTTTTATTTCTTATTCTTATTCATATTTTTTAAACTGCAATGTTGGTTATGGCTTTGATTTGTTTAACACTTTTTTTGGTTACTACCTGATTCCATATGTGTTATTTCATAGTTTTGATGTCTTCACTATTATTCTACAATGTAGTAAATAGTAAAAAATTAAGAAATACCCTTGAATTATTCGGTGTTGTAAAACATTTGACTGGTAGTGTACGTAAAACTCTATGTACGTGCCTCTTCATAAACAACTGGTGCACTGCTTCCAGTCTGATGGAAATCTCAGACTTTTTGGACACCTGATACAGAATACCTCACGGTAAGCTGCAGACCCTTTTATCCATCAAGAGAGTTCTCATCTGTAATTATCATGACTGTCTATATCCTTCCACAAGCCAACACCACTTTGGCACTCAACGAAGTGTCTGGGGCCATAAACAAACAAGTAACCGCTCACAAAGAGCCAGCGTTTCTGGTGGGTGGAGACTTAAAACCGTTCTACCTCACTTTTACCAACACGTCTTGACTGTATTCACTTCATGTCTTAAAGTAACAATGGGCTGTCATTTCTCTTTGCTTATTTGAGCTGTTCTTGCCATAATATGGTCTTTTACCAAATAGGGCTATCTTCTGTATACCCCCCTACCTTGTCACAACACAACTTTTGGTTACTACATGACTATTACTACATTCCATATGTGTTATTTCATAGTTTTGATGTCTTCATTATTATTCTGCAATGTAGAAAATAGTTACAAAAAATAAAAAACATTGAATGAGTAGGTGTTCTGAAACACATTTCTGCAAGGCATATAATATTGCTGCTTTTCAAGTCTCGCTGTTAGGAGACTCTCGAACTAAGCTCATCTAGCTTTTTCTCCAGTGACTGGACATTTGCCAATAGAACAGAGGGAAGTGCCGGTCGGTTTTCTCTTCGTCTCAATCTCACCAGGATGCCGGCTTGTACAACAATTATAAACACGATAAAAGTCACTAAATAGCCAAGTCGGCTTGGACCTCGTAAGATGTTGCCATTCTCCGTCGGTTCCATCTTCCCACAATTCAGTCGGGTTCCTGTAAGACGGACAAGTGTCAAAGTGACATGAACATCAGAATGTCACCGTTTTGTTGGTATTGATCTATGACAGTCAAGGTGAGACAGCATTGAATGCTGTGAGAGTGAAGTTATGACACAAAATGAACTTGTTATTCATTGAAGGCTGTGAGACACAATGAAGGTGTGATTTAGTGTTTGATTGATGTTTGGGTAGTAAATAGACCATCCAGCCCCCTCCTCTTTTGTGTAGATCTTGGCACAGGAACTCTAAACTTGACAGACCCCTCTTACCACTACCTTCTCAGCCCCCCACCCCAAAATAGCACACTTTCCCTCTGTAGTGCACTATTTTTGACCAGGACCCACTATGTATGGAATAGAGTGCCATTTGGAACACTTCTGTACTCTAAGAACCTCCATGTGTTCTGCATTAACACCCATTTCCCTTTCATCTGAATAACGGTGGGAGGAAAGTAGAGAAGTGTGGGGAAATGAGTTTTCCTCCCGAGCCTAGACCAACAACAACAAGCTGGATAAAATGCTTGTGTTGTGTTGGGCATCCATCTGTGTGTAGTAATACAAGACTCATCAAGTGTAAACCAATTAGCCATCACAATTAACAAGCTCCGCAGAGCTGAGAATGAATGAACAAGGTAATAGCATTTAGATGACTCGGTGCTCAATGTAGGCGTGTGTGTGTGTGTATGTGCCTACATGCAAGTTAGTGTGTATGATCAGTATTTGATTGATAATCCTCCATCGCTTTCCTCGTTTGGTGCGTGAAGGCGGATTATTCTCAACGACGTATTTCACTGTCTCGGTGCATAATAACACAACAGAAGTGTTCTCATCATTCAGTCTGAGCTGCCATACTAAGATACGACTTTGTGTGTTGGTGCAAAGACAGGCCTGATAGAGGACCCATAAAAGAGTTTTCACACTGACAAGACAGAAACCAATGACTCTAACAGCAAACTCCAAGCCTCACAGCACACAAGTCAGGGCAGGTCCATGAAAATAATGAAACGGTAAAGTTTTGACAATTTATTCTCTTCTTCCCATCTACCTTTTCTCTCCCGTGTATTAATGAAGCCGATGGCCTGTCTGATGGCGGCCTGGCCCACGTAACGGCGCAGGCAAAGCGTTAATCTGATGGTGTAGTTCTCAGTCTGTCAGCTGTGTTTTACCTCTTCATTTGTCCCATATTGAATAGATACACTGCTTGAATATGTGATGAAAACACCACACAGGTCATTTTGTGGCTGTGTTAACATATTAGATCAGTGATCACCTACATTGGTATTTTTCACTAGGTGTCGTCGGAATTAAAAGGACAAAAGAGAATCCTCTACCCCCATGTGTGAATATGCTCCCCTCACCCATCTCATAACCACATCTTACTTTGCCACAACAACCTTTTCAGTCACCTCCTTGTCTGAAGGACAAGTGGATAAACATGTTAATTTCAAGCCCTGCATGTTTTTTTCAGAAGTCTTATGGAATGTAGGTCTACATTGAACACCGAACATTAGCTGCTACTGTAGGCTGAATGATAGAACAGCTATTTCCATGTTAAAATGTTATGGGATGCATTTTTTTTGCAGCTTATCGGCCATTAAAACTCATTTCTTGGAGCTCCCGACTAAGAATTATTGTGCTGACGTTGCTTCCAGAGGCAGTTTAGAACTCGGTAGTGAATGTTGCAACCGAGGACAGACGATTTTTATTGCACTTGGTGGTCCCATTCTATGAGCTTGTGTGGCCTACCACTTCTCGGCTGAGCTGTTGTTGCTCCTAGATGTTTCCACTTCACAAGAACAGCACTTACAGTTGACCAGGGCAGCTCTAGTAGGACAGACATTTGGCAAACTGACTTGTTGGAAACGTGGGATCCTATGACGGTGCCACATTGAAAGTCACTGAACTATTCAGTAAGGCCATTCTACTGCCAATGTTTCCCTATGGAGATTGCATGGCGGTGTGCTCAATGTTATACACCTGTCAGCAACGGGTGTGGCTGAAATAGCCGATTCCACTAACTTGAAGATGCTTCTGTATTTAGAGTGTTTGTTGCTTTGGATAAAAGTTTCTGGTAAATGGCATATATTATATATTATCACTTTCCCACAAACAAAAGGTTGCACGGTGTGTTGACACTGTCTCGTACACAGAGCTGTCGCCACTCACAGTTGGGTGGTGTTCGTGCCGCGCTTACGTTTTACATCATTTAGCAGACGCTCTTATCCAGAGTGACTTACAGGAGCAATTAGGGTTAAGTGCCTTGCTCAAGGGCACATCGACAGATTTTTCACGTAGTTGGTGCATCATACCAGTGACCTTTCGGTTATTGGACCAAAGCTCTTAACCACTAGGCTACCTGCCGTCCCCAACCCTGCCGCTTCCCTGCCAAGTGTGTGTGGGTGTGTAGTGTGTGTGTGTGTGTGTGTGTGTGTGTGTGTGTGTGTGTGTGTGTGTGTGTGTGTGTGTGTGTGTGTGTGTGTGTGCGTGTGTGTGTGTGTGTGTGTGTGTGTGTGTGTGTGTGTGTGTAGGAGCAAGCACAATGCCAGACACCAGCACTCTTTGAGGTGCCAAACCAGAAGCTTGATTTCCCTCCTGAAGTATCTAGCTAAATAACATAACAAATAAGAAGGCTTTTTCAAAGTGAAACACTTTCCATTTGGATCAAAACGATTAGAAATGTCACTATTCATTTTAATCGTTGTATGATTATTAATGACAGCGTCTTCTCTCATCTGAATGTGATTAAAGTCTGCTTTCATCACGCCACCTAGAGTAGTGTGTCTGTGTGTGTGTGTGGTGTGTGTGTGTGTGTGTGTGTGTGTGTGTGTGTGTGTGTGTGTGTGTGTGTGTGTGACATGTAAATGATCACTAAAGAGGAAGAACACTTTTCTGAACTACGAAGAACCATTGAAGAGCTCATTATGGTTCCACATAAACCCACCACCCTTCCCAAAGAACCCTTTTTTTGTGTGTGTGTGTTTGCGCTTTCATCATGCTATCTAGACTGCACACACACAAAAAAAGGGTTCTTTGGGAAGGGTGGTGGGTTTATGTGGAACCATAATGAGCTCTTCAATGGTTCTTCGTAGTTCAGAAAAGTGTTCTTCCTCGTTAGTGATCATTTACATGTAGGTGAGGTGGTTCAATACAATATTTAGTTTTTTTTTGTGCAACTGTGAGTGAGAGTGTCATTCCAGTTGATCTAATGTCTTCTGATATAACATGTTATATAAATATATGACTGTGATTGGTGGTGGTGTCTTGTGAAGGACTCACACATGGCCTATTGTTAACTGAGAACTGCTGTCTACATTAGTTCACAATTTTTTTCTCAGGGAGCCCCAGCTGTTCCAGGGCTATCACATCTGAATAAATTAATCAATTAACACAACGATAACTATTTTAATCATATAATATTGGTAAAACCATAAAAAAATGACCCTCTATGGTTCTTCATATGGTTATTTGTAGAACCTTTTTGAGATTTTGACTTTCCATAAACTGTTCTCCATGTAGGTTCTATAAGGAACTATAAACAAGGGTTCTTCTATATAGCCAAAAAGGGTTGTAACCATTTTGGGTGCTATATAGAACCTTTTTTAATGGTACTTTATAGCAGGAGTTCCCAAACTTTTTCACTCAGGTCCCCCTTCCCACATTGGGGAACACCCCTCACCCTCTCTCATCCTTTTCTCATCCTCTCTCACCCTCTCTTATCCTCTCTTATCCTCTTATCATCCTTGCATACCCTTGTAAAACTGACCATCCTACCAATCCTCGACTTTGGCGATGTCATTTACAAAATAGCCTCCAATACCCTACTCAACAAATTGGATGCAGTCTATCACAGTGCAATCCGTTTTATCACCAAAGCCCCATATTCTACCCACCATTGCGACCTGTACGCTCTCGTTGGCTGGCCCTCGCTTCATACTCGTCGCCAAACCCACTGGCTCCATGTCATCTACAAGACCCTGCTAGGTAAAGTCCCCCCTTATCTCAGCTCGCTGGTCACCATAGCATCTCCCACCTGTAGCACACGCTCCAGCAGGTATATCTCTCTAGTCACCCCCAAAACCAATTCTTTCTTTGGCCGCCTCTCCTTCCAGTTCTCTGCTGCCAATGACTGGAATGAACTACAAAAATCTCTGAAACTGGAAACACTTATCTCCCTCACTAGCTTTAAGCACCAACTGTCAGAGCAGCTCACAGATTACTGCACCTGTACATAGCCCACCTATAATTTAGCCCAAACAACTACCTCTTTCCCAACTGTATTTAATTTTAATTTATTTATTTATTTTGCTCCTTTGCACCCCATTATTTTTATTTCTACTTTGCACATTCTTCCATTGCAAAACTACCATTCCAGTGTTTTACTTGTTTTACTTTACTATATTGTATTTACTTTGCCACCATGGCCTTTTTTGCCTTTACCTCCCTTCTCACCTCATTTGCTCACATTGTATATAGACTTGTTTATACTGTATTATTGACTGTATGTTTGTTTTACTCCATGTGTAACTCTGTGTCGTTGTATCTGTCGAACTGCTTTGCTTTATCTTGGCCAGGTCGCAATTATAAATGAGAACTTGTTCTCAACTTGCCTACCTGGTTAAATAAAGGTAAAATAAATTTAAAAAAAATCCTCTCTCATCCTCTTCTCATGTTCTGCTCATCCTCTCAAATCCTCTTCTCATCCTTTTCTCATATTCTCTCATCCTTCTCATCCTTTCTCATCCTCTTCTCATCCTCTTCTCATATTCTCTCATCCTCTTCTCATCCACTCTCATCCTCTTCTCATCCTCTCTCATCCCCTTCTCATCCTCTCTCATTCTCTTCTCATCCTCTTCTCATCTTCTTCTCATATTCTCTCATCCTTCTCATCCTTTTCTGATCCTCTTCTCATATTCTCTCATCCTCTTCTCATATTCTCTCATCCTCTTCTCATCCTTTCTCATCCTCTTCTCATCCTCTTCTCATATTATCTCATCCTCTTCTCATCCTCTCTCATCCTCTTCTCATCCTCTTCTCATCCTCTCTCATCCTCTTATCATCCTCTCATCCTCTTCTCATATTCGCTCATCCTCTTCTCATCCTCTTCTCATCCTCTCTCATCCTCTTATCATCCTCTCATCCTCTTCTCATATTCGCTCATCCTCTTCTCATCCTCTCATCCTCTTCTCATCCTCTTCTCATCCTCTCTCATCCTCTTATCATCCTCTCATACTCTTCTCATATTCTCTCATCCTCTCTCATCCTCTTCTCATCCTCTGAAGCTGTGGTCACACACCACTTCAATACTCTCCTGCTGTACTGTAGCTGTGGTCACACACCACTTCAACACTCTCCTTCTGTACTGTAGCTGCGGTCACACACCACTTCAACACTCTCCTTCTGTACTGTAGCTGTGGTCACACACCACTTCAATACTCTCCTGCTGTACTGTAGCTGTGGTCACACACCACTTCAATACTCTCCTGCTGTACTGTAGCTGTGGTCACACACCACTTCAACACTCTCCTGCTGTACTGTAGCTGTGGTCACACACCACTTCAATGCTCTCCTGCTGTACTGTAGCTGTGGTCACACACCACTTCAATACTCTCCTGCTGTACTGTAGCTGTGGTCACACACCACTTCAATACTCTCCTGCTGTACTGTAGCTGTGGTCACACACCACTTCAATACTCTCCTGCTGTACTGTAGCTGTGGTCACACACCACTTCAACACTCTCCTGCTGTACTGTAGCTGTGGTCACACACCACTTCAATGCTTAGCATTGTTCTCTACTAACCCCTAGGCTTCCCTACACTCTCAGAAAAAAAAGTAGCTATCTAGAACCTAAAAGGGTTCTTCAGCTGTCCTGATAGGAGAAGCCTTTAAAGAACCAGGTTCCAGGTCGAACCCTTTTGGGTTCTATATAGGACCCTTTCCACCTTTTATCTAAGAGTGTATTGAGTGACCATTGGGAGGGGATTCTGAACAGGCTGGATAACACATTATTTTAAAGGAAACACCAGATAAAGTTTCACTTTGTTTAAAAAAGTTGACTATCCAGTATCTTTTATTGGAATGTTCTTTACTAATAGGATACCAATTTAAAGTGTGTAGCCTGCAGGAAACCATGTCCCCATTATCCAATATGAACTGCTTGTATCCAGACTTTTAAACCTTTATGCAGTGAGAGAGTGAGAGCAGTGGTATGTAAAGAAAAGTAGAAGTCCATGCACAAATACACTCTTCAGTGACTGAGCTTCTCTCCCTGGTCTGTGTCTGTGTTCATCCCAAATATGCACCCTTCCCTTTATAGTGTAATACTTTTGACCAAGTTGCATAGGGTTTCTGGTCAAAGGTATCACACTATATAGGGAATAGGTTGTCATTTGGGACTCCGATATAATGAGAGGAGAGGAGCCTTCAGTCCTGTCTGGCTGGCTTGTAACTAGCTGGGACTGCTGGGCTGTGAAGGGAATAGGTTACCATTTGGGACTCAGCTGTAGTGAGAGGAGGCCGCCATCAGCCCTATTATTATTATTATTATTATGTCTGGTTACTAGCTGGGACTCAGCCCTGTCTGTCTGTCTTGTAACTAGCTGGGACCTCTGGGCTGTAAAGGCCCAGGCCTAGTATTTCAAATAATTTAGAACATTTTACCTGTTCTTTTTTCTTCTTCTTTTTTTATATTTTACCCCCCTTTTTTCTCCCCAATTTCGTGGTATCCAATTGTTAGTAGCTACTATCTTGTCTCATCGCTACAACTCCCGTACGGGCTCGGGAGAGACGAAGGTTGAAAGTCATGCGTCCTCCGATACACAACCCAACCAAGCCGCACAGCTTCTTAACACAGCGCGCATCCAACCCGGAAGCCAGCCGCACCAATGTGTCGGAGGAAACACTGTGCACCTGGCAACCTTGGTTAGCGCGCACTGCGCCCGGCCCGCCACAGGAGTCGCTGGTGCACGATGAGACAAGGATTTCCCTACCGGCCAATCCCTCCCTAACCCGGACCTCCCGGTCGCGGCCGGTTACGACAGCCTGGGCGCGAACCCAGAGTCTCTGGTGTCACGGCCCTTAACCACTGCGCCACCCGGGTGGCCCATTTTACCTGTTCTTGATTGAGCTTGCCTGACGCACTAGATCCAATAGAAACATCCGTAATCCCTACCCACCTGGCATTCCAGGCAGGATAAAACAAACACTCAAGTATTTTAAAGATTTACGAATACTGTTTGAACACAGGTCATAGCAGCAGGGTTGATCAGCAGCAGGGTTGATCAGCAGCAGGGTTGATCAGCAGCAGGGTTGATCAGCAGCAGGGTTGATCAGCAGCAGGGTTGATCAGCAGCAGGGAATAACCTAGGAGCTGTTGGAATACTTCCAGAAATATTACTGGCTAAATCCTCAATATGCAACGAGTCACTGGCCCAAATCATATATTAACCCCAGAGAGAGGCTCTGAACTGGACCCTGTGAAGTCTGGAGCTATTAAATCCATTTAATCTGGACAAGAAAATTATACTGAGGCTCAGAAAGTTAGGGTACCCTTTTAGAGTTGGTCTATCTCAATTATATTAGAATATTACTAAATGGCTTGGCTTTCTGCCATTCCATGATAAAGAATGCTATTGACTATCTTGTCAGTGAGGAGGGTGATATTGCCAAATATTAAATGGATTATATCCATATTATTGATCTCTATACTAGTATAAATCATGGTAATGCATGGTGCGGTTGTTTTGTTTACACATAAGCACATGATTAGTTAGTGCACTACATTACTTTAATGCCGGCGACGACAATACCGTCTACCATTGTGTAAGTGGCCTATTTGTCTTGTTGATGTGATACTTCTTTTTTTCTTTCTTTTTTAACCTTTATTTAACCAGGCAAGTCAGTTAAGAACAAATTCTTATTTTCAATGATGGCCTGGGAACAGTGGGTTAACTGCCTGTTCAGGGGCAGAACGACAGATTTGTACCTTGTCAGCTCGGGGGTTTGAACTCGCAACCTTCCGGTTATTAGTCCAACGCTCTAACCACTAGGCTACGCTGCCGCCCGACAGAGGGGGAGATGGCTGAGAATGTGTGCAACCTGGTAGGATTTCTCTGATTGTTGTGAAAAAACTGTTAGAATGAGTTTTGAACTACAGCTGAAGGTCATTTATGAATGATTCAGTCAGAACCCTTCAATGGCAAAGAGAAACATGTGCTTACAATACTATCTGTGTCAGCACCAAGAACAAACTCAGATCATTGCATCATTGCTATCTGAAACACCAAACAAACTTTGAAGAAAGCTTTGGAGTTCACAATTTTTTGGGAAAACTTAACTTCAACTTCAGCCTTTAAAATGGTCAGGATTCAAACTGTAGTTTGTAGCTGTTAAGGACAGAAAGTAGTAGAGCTAGAGTGGAGGAGGTCCATGGACAGCGGCAGTTTCAACTTAGGGGAGGGAAGAAAAAGATCACCTTTATGATAAAGTATTGCCTGCATCTATCATCACATTTGCAGTCGAATGTAAGATAGCCTACTATTCCTAATGTGATGAGTGGATTGGATAGTCATAAGTTAAGCTAATTATATAACTGACTCACTCAGTGAACTGACTCACTCACAAAGGACCGTTCTGCTTTTAATTTTATTGGCATATCTTCATATTCTAGTTAACTTCAGTAATCCTCTCACATAAACACAAACACACTGTTATGAAGTTATGACTGCCGTACGTATGAAGTTATGACTGCCGTACGTATGACGTTATGACTGCTGTACGTATGAAGTTATGACTGCTGTAACCATGAAGTTATGACTGCCGTACATATGAAGTTATGACTGCTGCATGTATGATGTTATGACCGCCATGCATATGATGTTATGACTGCCGTACGTATGATGTTATGACTGCTGTACGTATGATGTTATGACTGCCATGCATAAGATGTTATGACTGCCGTACGTATGATGTTATGACTGCCGTACGCATGATGTTATGACTGCCGTACGTATGATGTTATGACTGCCATGCATATGATGTTACAATTTTTTAAGTCAATAATATCATTATAACTTCTGTGCCTCTGCATCACTAGCTCTTTGTGCTTTATAAAATATATTTAATTGATTGATTTATATGAAACCTCAGTCACACACATCACTCTTTGTCTTCAATTTCTCCTCTGTCTTGAGGTGAACAGATGCAGATGGATGTATATTTATGAGGAGTAGGATGATGTGTACTGTAGGCAGATGTATATATATTTATGAGGAGTAGGAGAATGTGTACTGTAGACAGATGGATATATTTCTATTTATGAGGAGTAGGATGATGTGTACTGTAGGCAGATGTATATATATTTATGAGGAGTAGGATAATGTGTACTGTAGACAGATGGATATATATTTATGAGGAGTAGGAGAATGTGTACTGTAGACAGATGTATATATATTTATGAGGAGTAGGATGATGTGTACTGTAGACAGATGTATATATATTTATGAGGAGTAGGATTATGTGTACTGTAGGCAGATGTATATATATTTATGAGGAGTAGGATAATGTGTACTGTAGACAGATGGATATATATTTATGAGGAGTAGGATGATGTGTACTGTAGACAGATGGATGTATATTTATGAGGAGTAGGATGATGTGTACTGTAGACAGATGGATGTATATTTATGAGGAGTAGGATGATGTGTACTGTAGACAGATGGATGTATATTTATGAGGAGTAGGATGATGTATACTGTAGGCAGATGTATATATATTTATGAGGAGTAGGATAATGTTTACTGTAGACAGATGGATATATATTTATGAGGAGTAGGATAATGTGTACTGTAGACAGATGGATATATATTTATGAGGAGTAGGATAATGTGTACTGTAGACAGATGTATATATATTTATGAGGAGTAGGAGAATGTGTACTGTAGACAGATGGATATATATTTATGAGGAGTAGGAGAATGTGTACTGTAGGCAGATGTATATATATTTATGAGGAGTAGGATTATGTGTACTGTAGGCAGATGTATATATATTTATGAGGAGTAGGATGATGTGTACTGTAGACAGATGGATGTATATTTATGAGGAGTAGGATGATGTGTACTGTAGACAGATGTATATATATTTATGAGGAGTAGGAGAATGTGTACTGTAGACAGATGGATATATATTTATGAGGAGTAGGATGATGTGTACTGTTGGCAGATGTATATATATTTATGAGGAGTAGGAGAATGTGTACTGTAGACAGATGGATATATATTTATGAGGAGTAGGATGATGTGTACTGTAGGCAGATGGATATATATTTATGAGGAGTAGGATTATGTGTAAAGGAGCATCACACAGAACAGCACTGCAGTGGAAAGGTGACCTTGTTAGATAAAACAAGGGTTTGGAAAGCAGATGATGAAAGAGAATAGGCTGATCCATGGCTCATTACTGGAGATCTGAAGGACAACACTGAGCATCCTAAATTGCACCCTATTCCGTAAACACTATTTTTGAGCAGAGCCCTATGGAACTTAGTACACTAAATAGGGAATAGGGTACCATTTGGACGCAGAACCAGTGCGTGGGTAGAGACTGTCACCTGCTATTGTTGCTTTGTTGTAAAGGAAGGTGACACACAGTGGGATTCTTCATTAGTCAGAAGCCAGCTTGTTGCCAGTTATAACAGCCATACAGACACACATCAGAAAGAACACTACTGCACTCTTAGAAAACCATTCATATTGGGTTATAGGAAGAACCTTCCAAAAATAAGAGGGTTCTCGGTAGAACCCTTCATAGATGGTTCTAGGAAGAATCTTTAGATTATAAAATAGTTATTGGGAGAACCCTTCATAGAGGGTTCTAGGTAGAACCATATACAGGGGGTTATTTGAAGAACCCTACATATAAGGTTCTGCAAAGGGGTCTACCCAGCACCAAAAAGGGTTCCCTTATGGAGACAAACTGAAGAACCCTGTGCGGTTCTACTTTTTTTTGTAAAAGTGTGCTATATTGCTCACACATGTACTTATGACTGTCCTAGATGGAAAAATACACATTTAGATCTCTGATTATGTCAAGTGTGTCATATGGCACCACACGTTATGATGGAACTCATTAACAAGTATTCAACCTACTTTTGCCAACTTCGTATGTCAGTGTATATATTACATAGCAGTGACGTGTACTGATGATACTGCCCACTGCTTCCCTCCCAGACCCTATATACTGAACCAATGTTCTCTGTGGAGAGGTTTCACCTTCAGATTAACTGTGGGTTCTTGCTCCACTGGCTTGAGATTCTGGGCTGAGATATGATACTTGGGAAGATCTGCTGAGATCGGTTCACCTTGCCCTGGCCGTGCCTTTCCTTGCCTTTTCCCAGTCTGTCTGTCTAGCTCCAAGAGACTCCCCACAGGAAGAAACACCCATCCTCTCCTCCCCTCACCCCTCCCCTCTCCCCCTCCCCCATCACCCCACTCCCCACCATCACCCCACCCCTCCCCTCCTCCTCCCCTCTCACTCCAGTGGAGGTTGGATTGTATAATGGTGTGAGGTTCAGCAGCTAATACAATAACTAAAAGCCTTTATAATTAGACAGTATGGAGTTGGTTCAAATTATGCAGTGCTTTGCAGGCATGATACATTTAAAACCCCGGATGGCATATATGTTGTGTGATCTCTAGTTGCTTTGGTGTGCATCTGTGTGTGTGACCAGTAATGCACTGCTCTCACTGTTCTCATTGTTCTCACTTTATTTTACCTTTATTTAACTAGTTCAGTTAAGAACAAATTCTTATTTTCAATGACGGCCTAGGAACAGTTGGTTAACTGCCTGTTCAGGGGCAGAATGACAGATTTGTACCTTGTCAGCTCGGGGGTTTGAACTTGCAACCTACTAGGCCAATGCTCTAACCACTAGGCTACCCTGTCGCCCCGCTCACTACTCTCACTGTTCTCACTGCTCACTGTTCTCACTGTTCTCACTGCTCACTGTTCTCACTGTTCTCACTGCTCACTGTTCTCACTGTTCTCACTGCTCACACTGTTCTCACTGTTCTCACTGCTCACTGTTCTCACTGTTCTCACTGCTCACACTGTTCTCACTGCTCTCACTGTTCTCACTGCTCTCATTGTTCTCACTGCTCTCACTGTTCTCACTGTTCTCACTGTTCTCACTGCTCTCACTGTTCTCACTGCTCACTGTTCTCACTGTTCTCACTACTCTCACTGTTCTCACTGCTCTCACTGTTCTCACTGCTCACTGTTCTCACTGTTCTCACTGCTCACTGTTCTCACTGTTCTCATTGTTCTCACTGTTCTCACTGTTCTCATTGTTCTCACTGTTCTCATTGTTCTCACTGTTCTCACTGTTCTCACTGTTCTCACTGCTCCCACTGTTCTCACTGTTCTCACTGCTCACTGTTCTCACTACTCTCACTGTTCTCACTGTTCTCACTACTCTCACTGTTCTCACTGTTCTCACTACTCTCACTGCTCACTGTTCTCACTACTCTCACTGTTCTCACTGCTCTCACTGTTCTCACTGTTCTCATTGTTCTCACTGTTCTCACTGCTCACTGCTCACTGTTCTCACTGCTCTCACTGTTCTCACTGTTCTCACTGTGCTCACTGTTCTCACTGTTCTCACTGTTCTCACTACTCTCACTGCTCACTGTTCTCACTGCTCACTGTTCTCACTGCTCTCACTGTTCTCACTGCTCTCACTGTTCTCACTGCTCTCACTGTTCTCACTGTTCTCACTGCTCTCACTGTTCTCTCTGCTCTCACTGTTCTCATTGTTCTCACTACTCTCACTGTTCTCACTGTTCTCACTGCTCTCACTGTTCTCACTGCTCACTGTTCTCACTGCTCACTGTTCTCACCGTTCTCACTGTTCTCATTGTTCTCACTGTTCTCACTGCTCTCACTGTTCTCACTGTTTTCACTGTTCTCACTGCTCTCACTGTTCTCACTGTTCTCATTGTTCTCACTACTCTCACTGTTCTCACTGCTCTCACTGTTCTCACTACTCTCACTGTTCTCACTGCTCTCACTGCTCACTGTTCTCACTGTTCTCATTGTTCTCACTACTCTCACTGTTCTCACTGCTCTCACTGTTCTCACTACTCTCACTGTTCTCACTGCTCTCACTGCCAAGTGTTCTCACTGTTCTCACTGCTCACTGTACTGATGATGCAGCTTACATTCAGATTGACAGAGCTTGTTAGAGTGACTCATGGAGTGGAAAGTAGAAGGGGAGCACACTTTGTGTGTGGGTGTGGGTGTGTGTGTGTGTGTGTGTGTGTGTGTGTGTGTGTGTGTGTTCGTTTAGGGTCACAGTTTCTCCACTCATTCAGAGAGAATTTTGTAAAGTTGTTTCCAGTGGTCTGATCTTGTGAACATTGGAATTCAGAGCTGCCATGCCAAACCAGTTATAGTATGAGGAGAGGAACACCTAATGACTATCAACTACCTCAGCTCTTACCCCAGCCAATCAGTCTCAGACTGCTGCTACAGTTAGGCAGCTTCAGAACACATTACTGTCTCCATTTAACATTCAGAGATACTTGGATAGGGTGTTTTCGTAGCATTGGATACATTAGTAGCCTTGGTAGGGTTGAAATATTTGAATCAGGCTCAAGTCAAGCTACTGACTGAGTGACCATTTGTCTAGTTGCCGGAAGTTGCTTCACTGTTGAATACCCGTTCCAACAATATGCTGACCTCTGATTATTATTTTGTTAGAAAAAGCTGAATTTTTATGTCATGCCATTTAGCAGACACTTTTATCCAAGGGGACTTACAGTCATGCGTGCATACACTTTATACCTATGGGTGGTCCGGGAATGGAACCCACTATCCTGGCGTTGCAAAAGCCATGTGTCATGGCTTTCTTCCTGTGAAGGAGAGGCGGACTAAAACGCAGAGTGGTTATAGTTCATGGTTCTTTAATAAGAAAACTCAAACATGAACAAAATACAAAACAATAAACGTGAAAACCGTAACAGTCCTAACTGGTGCATAAAACACAAAGACAGGAAACAATCACCCACAAAATACCCAAAGAATATGGCTGCCTAAATATGGCTCCCAATCAGAGACAACGATAAACACCTGCCTCTGATTGAGAACCAATCCAGGCAACCATAGACTTACCTAGACACCTAAAAGAACACAACCCCATAAATCTACAAAAAAAACCTAGACAAGACAAAACACATAAATCACCCATATCACACCCTGGCCTAACCAAAATAATAAAGAAAACAAAGAATATTAAGGTCAGGGCGCGACACCATGCTCTACCAACTGAGCTACAGTGGAGCATTTAGAGCATTTAGTGGAGAGTTTAGAGCATGTGTCAAACTTATTTGAGTGTCTGCGGGTTCTTGCTCCTCCTTTGTACGTCATTGATGAATTAAGGTCACTAGTTAGTAAAGAACTCCCCTCACCTGGTTGTCTAGGTCTTAATTGATAAGAACAATCAAAAACCCGCAGACACTCGGTCTTGGAGCATTTAGAGGCACATTTAGAGCATTTAGTGAATAATAAATAGCCTATGCAAATCCAGTGGAGCATTTAGTAATAGGTTCAGCTAAGTTATCTGAAACTATAGGCATCATGCAGAGGTGTTGAACCCTTTAGCTTGTGTGGTGTTATGCATTACCAACGTCCTATTCAGCTGCACAATCAGGAGTGTCATTGTTGCTGACCACACCAAACACAAAACTCCTGAGCAATTCTTCACTAGTCTCTTGTCCCTGCCGGACCAGGGTTCAAATACCATTTGAATTTTTTTGTGTCATCATCAGCTGTGCTTTATTGAGCTTGCCTGTTGCAATGTGACCAATAGAAAAGTCCCAAAACACACCTGACACTGCAGACAGCTTTAAGCAATGCTCAAAGTATTTGTAAGATTTCAAATACTATTTGAACCCAGGTTTGCTACTCTCCCCACCATGCGGTAAAGAAGTAAAAAAGAGAGACGGGGAGCTGAGAGGGATTTTTCTGTTATGCCTTACAGTATCTCTGGGCTGGCTTCTGTACTATTTCATTTAGTTTTTCTACAATTAATATAACATTTATACATACAGTACCAGTCAAAGTTTGGACACACCTGCTCATTCAAGGGGTTTTCTCTATTTTTTACTATTTTCTACGTTGTAGAATAATAACATCAAAACTATGAAATAACACATATGGAAACATGTGGTAACCATGAAAGAATCTTGAAGTAACCAAAAAATTGTTAAACAAATCAAAATAGATTTTAGATTTTAGATTCGTCAAAGAAGCCACCAATTGCCTTGATGACAGCTTTGCACACTCTTGGCATTCTCTCAACTAGCTTCACCTGGAATGCTTTTCCAACAGTCTTGAAGGAGTTCCCACATATGCTCAGCACTTGTTGGCTACTTTTCCTTCACTCTGCGGTCCAACTCATCCCAAACCATCTCAACTGGGTTGGGGTCGGGTGATTGTGGAGGCCAGGTCATCTGATGCAGCACTCCATCACTCTCCTTCTTGGTCAAATAATCCTAACACATTCTGGAGGTGTGTTGGGTCATTATCCTGTTGAAAAACAAATGATCGTCCCACTAAGCTCAAACCAGATGGGATATTGAATTCTAAATAAATTACTGACAGTTTCACCAGCAAAGCACCCGAACACCTCTTCCTCCATGCTTCACGGTGGGAACCACACATGCGGAGATCATCCGTTCACCTACTCTGCGTCTCACAAAGATACGGCTGTTGGAACCAAAAATCTCCAATTTGGACTTAACAGACAAAATTACAGATTTCCGCCAGTCTAATGTCCATTGCTCATGTTTTTTGGACCAAGTAGGTCTCTTCTTATTATTGGTGTCCTTTAGTAGTGGTTTATTTGCAGAAATTCAACCATGAAGGCCTGATTCACACAGTGTCCTCTGAACAGTTGATGTTGAGATGTGTCTGTTACTTGAACTCTTTGAAGCATTTATCTGCGCTGCAATTTCTGATGCTGGTAATTCTAATGAACTTATCCTCTGCAGAAGATGTAACTCTGGGTCTTCCTTCCCTGTGGCGGTCCTCAGGAGGGCCAGTTTCATCATAGCGCTTGATGGTTTTTGCTACTGCACTTCAAGACACTTTCAAAGTTCTTGACATTTTCCAGATTGACTGACCTTCATGTCTTAAAGTAATGATGAACTGTTTCTCTTTGCTTATTTGAGTTGTTCTTGCCATAATATGTATACCAAACCAACCTTGTCACTACACAACTGATTGGCTCAAACGCATTATAAAGGAAAGAAATTCCACATATGAAATTTTAACAAGACACACCTGTTAATTGAAATGCATTCCAGGTGACTACCTCAGGAAGCTGGTTGTGAGAATGCCAAGAGTGTGCAAAGTTGTCATCAAGGCAAAGGGTGGCTACTTTGAAGAATCTCATATATAAAATACATTTTGATTTGTTTAACACTGTTTTGGTTACTACATGATTCCATATGTGTTATATCATAGTTTTGATGTCTTCACTATTATTCTACAATGTAGAAAATAGTCAAAATAAAGAAAAACGCTTGAATGAGTAGGCATGTCCAAACTTTTGACAGGTACTGTACATAGATCCACAAGACTCGACATGACTAGGCAAGGACTCAACATGACTAGGCAAGAATTCGACATGACTAGGCAATGACTCGACATGACTAGGCAAGGATTCGACATGACTAGGCAAGAATTCAACATGACTAGGCAAGGACTCGACATGACTAGGCAAGGACTCGACATGACTAGGCAAGGACTCGACATGACTAGGCAAGGACTCGACATGACTAGGCAAGGACTCGACATGACTAGGCAAGGATTTGACATGACTAGGCAAGGACTCGGCATGACTAGGCAAGGATTCGACATGACTAGGCAAGAATTCGACATGACTAGGCAAGGAATCGACATGACTCGGCAATAATTTGACATGACTAGGCAAGGACTCGACATGACTAGGCAAGGACTCGACATGACTAGGCAAGGACTCAACATGACTAGGCAAGGACTCGACATGACTAGGCAAGGACTCTACATGACTATGCAAGGACACAACGTGACTAGGCAAGGACTCGACATGACTAGGCAAGGACTCGACATAACTAGGCAAGGACTCGACATGACTAGGCAAGGACTCGACATGACTAGGCTTGGACTCGACATGACTAGGCAAGGACTCGACATGACTAGGCAAGGACTCGACATAACTAGGCAAGGACTCGACATGACTAGACAAGGACTCTACATGACTAGGCAAGGACTCGACATGACTAGGCAAGGACTCGACATGACTAGGCAAGGACTCGACATGACTAGGCAAGGACTCGACATGACTAGGCAAGGACTCGACATGACTAGGCAAGGACTCGACATGACTAGGCAAGGACTCGACATGACTAGGCAAGGACTCAACATGACTAGGCAAGGACTCGACATGACTAGGCAAGGACTCTACATGACTAGGCAAGGACTCGACATGACTAGGCAAGGACTCGACATGACTTGGCAAGGACTCGACATGACTAGGCAAGGACTCGACATGACTAGGTAAGGACTCGACATGACTAGGCAAGGACTCTACATGACTAGGCAAGGACTCTACATGACTAGGCAAGGACTCTACATGACTAGGCAAGGACTCGACATGACTAGGCAAGGACTCGACATGACTTGGCAAGGACTTATTGCACAGAACATTTTTTTTAATCCACAAACTTTAATGACATCACACTTGCTCAGACCCACATGTTGACACCGTATCAGTGCTTTTCCATATTTATTCAATGTTTTGTTTATTTATGATATTGTTTCTTATTTATTCTCATAATCATTAGCCATTGGTTTCAGCCATTAGTTGTTTCCAATGCTTGTAAGACTCTGCCCCATATGGCTTCAGATTGTTTTCTTGTTTTATTTTTCAAAATGTAAATAATAAAGCATTTGATTCTTCCCTTCTCTTAAAGTTGGAGTATCATTTGACTTCCAGTATTTAAGTAATGTCTTCTTCAATATAAGTGACGATTATAATATTGTCCAACCCATTGGGTGTTTCACCACGCCCTCATATGTCATGTCTTGAAAAACGCCAATAGACGGATTAAAAGTCAACTTACATTGTAAAACTTCTGACAGACAGCTTTCTAACTCTGCCCATAACTTTTGGGCTTTATAGCACTCCCAGAAGGCATGAATTATTGAGTCATTGTTAGTTAAGACATGACTCTGCCGTTGTGCTGTAGAATTTATGAATTTTGTCTATGAATAATACATTATTTACATTAGTTTATACTGAATTAAGAGTACATTTTCGTGAACTGTAATTTTGTTAATTATGTCCCAACACTCCCTCCATCTTGTGCCAATATCAGTTATTTTTAAGTCTTGGTTCCAATAGTTAATATTTTTTCTAAGAGATTGTCAGTTGGTTAGTCTTTCTGCAAGGTTTTGTATATCTTACCTATTCTAAAACGAATGCTATCAACTTTCACCAGATGCAAAACATGCCTACCTGGGTCTTGGGTAAGATTAATCGAATCCCCTCAGTAATACCACTGAGGTGTCACCTAATGAGTGATTTGTGACACAGTGCTGCTATTTGCTAGACTGAGCAGAGTTCAAAGGGCACAGAGACAGGAAATGGGGGGACCCAGGGTCATCTGTATAGGGACATGCGTGAGATGCCACAGCCTAACGTCGTAGCTCAGCGGTTTCTTAATGACCTGCTCTCTACAGGCATGCAGGGAGCACTTCCAGTCTTCCACCACAATTTATAACCCTTGTTATGGTGACCACAGGAGATCCCTGAAACACACACAGACACACCAGAAACATTCCTCTCCTTCATCCAGCCTTATCAGATAAAGAATCAGTCTCCCTATATCCATTACGGAGTAGATTTAACAGATGATAGCTGTCACTAGCTCTGCATGCTCCACTCTCCTACTGTTAGAGAATAGAACTCATGAGGGGAAGGGATCCACTGTCCTACTGTTAGAGAATAGAACTCAGGAGTGGAAGGAATCCACTGTCCTACTGTTAGAGAATAGAACTCAGGAGGGGAAGGGATCCACTGTCCTACTGTTAGAGAATAGAACTCAGGAGGGGAAGGGATCCACTGTCCTACTGTTAGAGAATAGAACTCAGGAGGGGAAGGGATCCACTGTCCTACTGTTAGAGAATAGAACTCAGGAGGGGAAGGGATCCACTGTCCTACTGTTAGAGAATAGAACTCAGGAGGGGAAGGGATCCACTGTCCTACTGTTAGAGAATAGAACTCAGGAGGGGAAGGGATCCACTGTCCTACTGTTAGAGAATAGAACTCAGGAGGGGAAGGGATCCACTGTCCTACTGTTAGAGAATAGAACTCAGGAGGGGAAGGGATCCACTGTCCTACTGTTAGAGAATAGAACTCAGGAGGGGAAGGGATCCACTGTCCTACTGTTAGAGAATAGAACTCAGGAAGGCTTTTCTTCCCCTGGCTGCTCTAACAAATTTTTATATGGGTGGCCCGGTTTCCTGTAAGACTTAGGGTGGTGTGTGTGTGTGTGTGTGTGTGTGTGTGTGTGTGTGTGTGTGTGTGTGTGTGTGTGTGTGTGTGTTTGTGTGTGTGTGTGTGTGTGCATACATAAACAAGGGAGGAGGAGGATGTTGTCAGAATATCAGTAAACTACCATATAAAGGAAATGATAAATGTTCTGAGGATTCAAGGAACAGTGGAACGCTGTGAACTGGTTGTGTTATGACCTCTTGGGGTGCATCCCAAATTTCACCCTATTCCTTAGGGGCCCTGATCAAATGTAGTGCACTATGTAGGGAATAGGGTGCCATTTGGAATGTACACTTGTTGTTTTTGGGTTGTTTTCTGTTCCTGTGTTCCTCTGTTCTGTCTTTCAGGACAAATTTGATTACTGGAACTCCCTGTGGAGGAAGCTGGCAGACACTAAAAGAGAGGATGTTATTCTGACCTCATAGGCAGACAGACAGGCAGACAGACAGACAGGCAGGCAGGCAGGCAGACGGAAACACGGGCAGACAAACGGACACACGGGCAGACAGACAGACCACTTTTTTGACAGTTCCCAGTCCCTCTGTTCTCCCATGTGGCATTGCATGCCTATGCCAGTCCTCTGCACTGGGCCCGGTTTTCTGATAACAATGGAGCTTAGGCTTACGAGTGTTTTAACGATGCATCTTAAAAATAACGGCCGAAGATGTCACATCCATTTCCCAAAATGCCACGTAGTGCACTCGTTACAAAGTGAAACTCAGCCAAGAGTTACAGGAGCTGTCCCATGCTGAAGATGAATCCAGAATATAGGCTAAAGAGCTCGCTGTAGCTCTTAAATGATTTATGGTTATTCAGAACCATATTTTTCTAAATATATTTTTTACATAATACAGTTTTGTAACATTTCAAATATTATTTGAACCCAGGTTTGCTACTCTCCCCAATATGTGATAAAGAAGTAAAAAAGAGAGACGGGGAGCTGAGAGGGATTTTTCTGTTACGCCTTACAGTATCTCTGGGCTGGCTTCTGTACTATTTCATTTAGTTTTTCCACAATTAATATAATATTTATACATACAGTACCAGTCAAAAATGTGGACACACCTACTCATTCAAGGGGTTTTCTTGATTTTTACTATTTTCTACTATTTTCTAGAATAATAGTAAAGACATCAAAACTATGAAATAACACATATGGAAACATGTAGTAACCAAAAAAGTGTTAAACAAATCTAAATATATTTTAGATTTTAGATTTTAGATTTGTCAAAGTAACCACCCGTTGCCTTGATGACAGCTTTGCACACTCTTGGCATTCTCTCAACCAGCTGCTTTTCCTTCAGGGTGCAGTCCGACTCATCCCAAACCATCTCAATTTGGTTGGGGTTGGGGGATTGTGGAGGCCAGGTCATCTGATGCAGCAGTCCCACTAAGCCCAAACCAGATGGGATGGCATATCGCTGCAGAATGCTGTGGTAGCCATGCTGGTTAAGTGTGCCTTGAATTCTAAATAAATCACATACATTGTCACCAGCAAAGCATCCCCACACCATAACACCTCCTCCTCCATGCTTTATGGTGGGAAATACACAAGTGGAGAGCATCTGTTCACCCACACTGCATCTCACATAGACACAGAGGTTGGAACCAAAATCTCCAATTTGGACTCCAGACCAAAGGACACATTTCCACCAGTCCAATGTCCATTGCTCATGTTTCTTGGCCCAAGCAAGTCTCTTCTTATTATTTAGTAGTAGTTTCTTTGCAGCAATTCGACCATGGAGGCCTGATTCACACAGTCTCCTCTGAACAGTAAATGTTGAGATGTGTCTGTTACTTGAACTCTGTGAAGCATTTATTTGGGCGGCAATTTCTCAGGCTGGTAACTCTAATGAACTTATCCTCTGGGTCTTCCATTCCTGTGGCGGTCCTCATGAGAGCTAGTTTCATCATAGGCCTTGATGGTTTTTACGACTGCACTTGAGGAAACTTTCAAAGTTCTTGAAATGTTCCGTATTGACTGACCTTCATGTCTTAAAATAATGATGGACTGTCGTTTCTCTTTGCTTATTTGAGCTGTTCTTGCCAGAATATGGACTTTGTCTTTTACCAAATAGGGCTATCTTATGTATACCTCCCTACCTTGTCACAACACAACTGATTGGCTCAAACACATTTTGAAGGAAAGAAATTCCACACATTCACTTTTTAGATGGCACACCTGTTAACTGAAATGCATTTCAAGTGACTACCTCATGAAGCTGGTTGAGAGAATGTGAAGGGTGTGCAAAGCTGTCATCAAGGCAAAGGGTGGCTATTTGAAGTATTTCAAATATAACATATATTTTGATTTGTTTAACACTTTTTTGGTTACTACATGATTCCATATGTTATTTCATCATTTTGATGTCTTCACTATTATTTTACAATGTAGAAAATAGTAAAAATAAAGAAAAATGCTTGAATGAGTAGGCGTTCTAAAACTTTTGACTGGTAGTGTATGTAATATGTTTTATTTATGTATCCTTTAGTTAACAACTAACTTATTTACCATGACAGCCAACCCCGACGATGCTGGGCCAATTCTACGCCGCCCTGTAGCACTCCCAATCACGGCCGGTTGTTATACAGCCTGGAATCGAACCAGGGTCTGTCGTGACACCTCTAGCACTGAGATCCAGTGCCTTAGACCTCTGCTCCACTTGGGAGCCTTTGTATTATGTTATATTATGTTGTCCATGTGTTATGTATTTAAGATGTTATATTATGTTGTCCATGTGTTATGTATTTAAGATGTTATATTATGTTGTCCATGTGTTATGTATTTAAGATGTTATATTATGTTGTCCATGTGTTATGTATTTAAGATGTTGTATTATGTTGTCCATTTGTTGACCTCTAGTAAAAAGGAACAATTGTAAATCATACTGGGTCGTATTCTAGTGAGCTCTGCCCCAAAACAAGGCCAATAATAACACCCAGTGTGATTTGCAGTTGATTTTGGTTCATTTTCACAAATCCATTGACATTTAGTTAATTTAGCACACACTCTTAGTCATGGCAAGTACAACATTTCTGTAAACCGTCACTGAGGATGTTGCTGCTGTTCGGGCCAGCGACTTGCAAATTTATTTTTGTATTTAAATACAAAATACGTATTTCAATGAAATACTTTTCAATACAAGTAAATACAAAAACTCACGTGTTTGAGGGGGTGCTTAATTTACTCCACCACCATGGTTAATCACGGAGAAAAGCTCAAGATGCTATTCAATCAGAAGTGCCGAGAGAGAGAGAGAGAGAGATAGATTTGGAGCAAAATAGAGAGATTGGGAGATTTGGCATGAAATCAAGATATAGGGAGATTTGGCGTGAAATAGAGAGATTTAGAGAGAGAGAGAGAGATTTGGTGGGGAAATATAGGAATAGGGAGAAATTTGGAGAGAAATAAAGAGAGAAAGATTTGGATAAAAATATAGAGATAGAGAAAGATTTTGAGAGAAAGGGAGAGAGAGACAGAGAGTGGAGGAGGCCCTCAGGGAAACAGATAGAGCGATCAGCTGCCGTCTCCTCTCAGTGGGGACTATGTTGTAAATGTTCACGCTGGAAGGTAGACTGGGAAAACAGTGCTTGGGACGCTTTATGTCTTTTCATTCTTCCCTCCCTCCCTCTCTCTTTTCCCTTCATGATGTGAATCTCTGGGAGCTACCGGTCTTTCATCTTTTTTGGTCTTTTATTTTAGAACACCGCAAGCTTCTTTTCTTGTGCACACAAAATATCAGTTACCTCCACAGAGGGAGAAAACAAGAGCAACACAGCCCTCAGCGACAGACATATATCAAGGGAGACATTAGAATCCCAAAATGTATGGGGACTCGTTTTAACTATTTCCCTTCAGGAGCAGGGGAGCAAAGGGGAGCAAGGAACAAATATGGAACAGCTGCTGAGAAAAGAAAAGAGTAAAGCTAACCTGTACTCTCTCAAAGCGTCTCACTCAAACACACGCAATCACACAGTCTCACGCAGTGTGGAGTAGGTACAAATAAACAAAGAGTCACAGTGCGCCACCTTGTATGGAGTCAAGCAGAAGTCCACATAACAGCCTTGATCTTAATTTGATCACCCCGTTGCTTAATTTGATCACACTGTTGCTGGACATCTTTCCTGCAATGCATGAAATGTAAAACTTGTAGTGTATTTGAGGGTTAAAAAGGCTTCTGAAGTTTGTATTTTCCACTTTGAGCTTTCAGGCGTAATTTTCCCTTACGAAAAATGTATCAACCCCTACAAAAATGCCCCTAATTTATAATCCACATAATAATTCACATTTTTAGTTGCTGCAGGATTATTTTCCTGCTGTAGCAAACTGGCTTAAATTAAGATACTACATATGTATAGATTTATAAGCCTTATTCAATATGACAAGCCTGAAAAGTGCTTCAATTATCCTGAGTGAAAAATCGAAACAAAAATCCATACTTGGCCACATCCAGGCCATAATACATATTTAATAGTGTGGTATTAATTATGAAGTACCTCCTCTCTACATTGGTTGGTCTGTCTAGGGGTTGAGTTGCTCAGGGCTAAGGCTGGGCTGAGGCTGGGGTAGGGGTAGGGTGAGGCTGGGGTCTGTCTGTACCGCGGTAGATCAACACAGATGAAGCCCATGGGGAATGACTGCGGAGGGCCGACAATTAGCATAATATAGGACCAATGTTCCCTCTAATTTTCTTCTGCACAGAGCAAATTTCAGGTCTGCTGAGCTCACACTTGAACATTGTGAAAATTCTGTGCAACTTCTGGTGCGCTTTTACTGTGAACACTGAGGCTGTACCTTTTTAAAATTAGTTTTAACAGTGGCCAAGTAGGCTACTGTGGCTATTTGATCATAATGGAGGCCTATCAGAGTGGCTACCATCAAAATGATGGTAGCCAAATGGCTGTTCTAATAATGATGCATTTTATTTTGGAAAGTGGTTTCTTGCATCAAAAAACAACATTTTCAGTCACCTCCTTGTCTGAAGGACAAGTGGATAAACATGTTAATGTCACGCCCTGCATGTTTTTTTCAGAAGTCTAATGGAATGTAGGTCTACATTGAACACCGAACATTGGCTGCTACTGTAGGCTGAATATTCCCATACCATTATTGCAGGGAATCAGACATATGATGATAGCCTCTGCATATTGGCAACACTGCCCTTTTACAGAAAAAATAGCTATTTACCTTACTTGCTTTTCAAAGATGTTTAGAAATGTGCATGTTTTGTGCTCTTGTAGGAAGCAACCACTCCCCCATTGCCAACTTCAAATGATCTATAACAAGGCTAATAACTCACTAACTAGCAAAGGATATGAACAAATGTGCACATGTGGCTACATGCTGATCTTGCTTTGATCTCAAAACCAGCACATCTACTGGCACAGATCCATATATGGCAATGGTCTATTTGCATATAGGAATAGAGTTGGGCCTGAGTCCTGCCTGTCAATGCAATAGAATCCTACTCCTATGCTCTGTGCCTACAAGAAAATCTCTTGCATGGTTCATTTGGTTTCGGTATGTTGCATTGAAAGTGGCGAATATTGCGTTGATTCGATCACAATTCCCACAGCAGAGGGAAACGTTGATAGTGTTAACTAAAGGGGAAAACTAGAAGTGAAGTTCAATCTTGTGCTTCTCTGAGCAGGCTGATATTTCTTCTGTGCGGCAGTCTCGGGGGAGCTGCGCACCCGCGCGTGGTTTAGAGGAAACATTGCATAGGAGCCTGATCTGTTAGCTGGTGCCTGTAGCTTAGCTACATACTACATAGCACTAGGATGATTCTTGACTTTATTTTATGTAGATAGACCTCTTCCTATAAATACAATGGAAGATTCTAAGGCTGATATGCACATTTACTGCAAACTAAGACTGTCCGAAGTTGTTGGGTATATTTCTGTGGTGACTTTATTTAGAGTTCTTGTTCAACCTTCACTGTGATGATGGGCAGACAGCTGTGGAACTGTATAAACTGAGATTAAAAGAAACACAAACACCTCTGTCAACACAGAATGACCTAGAAGAGGTTTTCTGTTGTAAAGCATGCAAGCGGATCGTCACACACACACACACACACACACACACACACACACACACACACACACACACACACACACACACACACACACACACACACACACACACACACACACACACACACACACACACACACACACACAGACACACGCAGACACACACTCACACACACACACACGCACACACACACAGACACACACAGACACACACTCACACACACCTCTTCACATCTCTTGTGCTATGTTTAGTGTGTGAGCATAGAACAACAAAAGCAAAGCGCTCCGCTCTGTGAAATTCTTTCTTTTGCTGGAGAGGTTTCTTTGTCCCTGCACCCACACACACTGGCTGCATCCCAAATGGTACCCAATTCCCTGCATAGTGCACTATGGGCCCTGGTCAACAGTAGTACACTCTATAGGGAATAGGGAGCCATTTGGGACACAACCAATGCATCACACCCAGCACTCAGAACAATGAGGAGAGCTACTAATGTTGTCGGGGAAAGGTGTGGAAGGTTATATATGTGTGTATGTGTGTGTGTGTGTTCGGGTGCGTGTGTATGGAAAGGTGTGGAAGCAGTGTAGCCTCTAAAAGCACCTTTCAGCATTTTCACTGCCAGGAGAGAAACAACTAGAGAAATCATTTAAATAATAGTTGTTGTTCCATTGCCATATTAGACCAATGGGATGTTCCTGATCCAACACGTTACGGAGCGGTTGCTTGTTCTATGCATATGGTCTATTTTTATGTATAAGTAAATTCATCTACAGTATGCAGAATAGCTTTGTGTTCTATGAACATTGTTCTATGATTGGTATTGAGGCATTAGTCCGATTTGAGTCAGACAGTGCAGTATAGTGATAGTCTAGCAGTATGTTAGCCTACATCAGGGGTATTCAAACCCTGGAGTTCTGAAGTACAGTTGTTTTTCTGTTCCCAGGTCTAAATCTGATTAGAGTGGAAGAGTTATAGAAAAGCAGTGGAACTGGCTTTGGGGTCCGTATTTTAATTTGAGGGGCCTTTAGTTTCTAGTTCAAAAATGTTCCTCGAGGAACCCCTGTGTAAAGGTTCAAACCAGAACCTTTTTTTGATGGGAGGGTCTCCATTTTTATACTTTTTAATAATATATTGTAGAGGTGGCAGCCTATCAGATTGGCTTTCAGATAGTTATTTTTGGTCACCCGTTAGCGTAAATGTTATTCTTTCTTATCATGTTAAGTTTGTACACTGCATATTAAAATATTCCTTGAATAGTTATGCATGTTACATACTCTAATATAATATAAACATTGCTGATCACATACAGTAATAAACTGGTAACTATTCCAACCTTGGGATTTGCATAGGCTCTCGAGGAACTCATACGCCTATGTTAGCCTCATTGAAGCCACAAAACTGTCAGATTTCAACCTTAATTTTTTAACGTTTTCTTTTCACCTTTATTTAACCAGGTAAGCCAGTTGAGATCATGTTCTCATTTACAACTGCGACCTGGCCAAGATAAAGCAAAGCAGTGCGACAAAAACAACAACACAGAGTTACACATGGAATAAACAAACATACAGTCAATAATACAATAGAAAAAGTCTATATATAGTGTGTGCAATTGAGGTAGGATAAATGAGGTAAGGCATTAAATAGGCCATAGTGCCGAAATAATTATAATATGGCAATTAAACACTGGCGTGATAGATGTACAGAAGATGAATGTGCAAGTAGAGATACTGGGGTGCAAAGGAGCAAAATAGATAAATAAATAAACAGTATGGGGATGAGGTCGTTGGATGGGCTATTTACAGATGGGCTATGTTCAGGTGCAGTGATCTGTGAGCTGCTCTGACAGCTGGTGCTTAAAGTTAGTGAGGGAGATATGAGTCTCCAGCTTTAGTGATTTTTGCAGTTCGATTCAGTCATTGGCAGCAAAGAAGTGGAAAGAAAGGCTGCCAAAGGAGGAATTGGCTTTGGGGATGACCAGTGAAATATACCTGCTGGACCGAGTGCTGGTGACCAGTGACCTGAGATAAGGCGGGGAATTACCTAGCAAAGACTTATAGATGAGCTGGAGCCAGTGGGTTTGGCAACGAATATGTAGCTAGGGCCAGTCAATGAGAGCATACAGGTCGCAGTGGTGGGTAGTATATGGGGCTTTGGTGACAAAACGGATGGCACTGTGATAGACTGTATCCAATTTGCTGAGTAGAGTGTTGGAGGCTATTTTGTAAATGACATCGCCGAAGTCAAGGATCTGTAGGATAGTCAGTTTTACGAGGGTATGTTTGGCAGCATGAGTGAAGGATGCTTTGTGGCGAAATAGGAAGCCGATTCTAGATGTAATTTTGGATTGGAGATGCATAATGTGAGTCTGGAAGGAGAGTTTACAGTCTAGCCAGACACCTAAGTATTTGTAGTTGTCCACATATTCTAAGTCAGAACCTTCCAGAATAGTGATGCTAGTCAGGCGGGCGGGTGCAGGCAGCGATCGGTTGAAAAGCATGCATTTAGTTTTACATGCGTTTAAGAGCAGTTGGAGGCCACGGAAGGAGTGTTGTATGGCATTGAAGCTCGTCTGGAGGTTAGTTAACACAGTGTTCTAAGAAGGGCCAGGACAACAGGCCCTCTGATTTGACAAACTGAACTCTGTCAGAGAAGTAGTTGGTGAACCAGGCGAGGCAGTCATTTGAGAAACCAAGGCTGTTGAGTCTGCCGATAAGAATGTGGTGATTGACAGAGTCGAAAGCCTTGGCCAGGTCGATGAATACAGCTGCACAGTATTGTCTCTTATCGATGGAGGTTATGATATCGTTTAGGACCTTGAGCATGGCTGAGGTGCTCCCATGACCTGCTCGGAAACCAGATTGCATAGCGGAGAAGGTACAGTGGGATTTCAAATGGTCGGAGATCTGTTTGTTAACTTGGCTTTCGAAGACCTTAGAAGGCAGGGTAGAATAGATATTGGTCTGTACCAGCTTGGGTCTAGAATGTCTCTCCCTTTGAAGAGGGGGATGACCACTGCAGCTTTCTAATCTTTGGGGATCTCAGACGATACGAAAGAGAGATTGAACAGGCTAGTAATAGGGGTTGCAACAATTTTGGCGGATCATTTTAGAAAGATAGGGTCCAAATTGTCTAGCCTGGCTGATTTGTAGGGGTCCAGATTTTGCAGCTCTTTCAGAACATCAGCTATCTGGATTTGGGTGAAGGAGAAATGGTGGAGTTGCTGTGGGTGGTTGCTGTGGGTGGTGCAGGTCTGTTGACTGTAGGGGTAGCCAAGTGGAAAGCATGGCCAGCTGTAGAGAAATGGTTATTGAAATTCTCAATTATCGTGGATTTATCGGTGGTGACAGTGTTTCCTAGCCTCAGTGTGGTGGGCAGCTGGGAGGAGGTGCTCTTATTCTCCATGGACTTTACAGTGTCCCAGAACTTTTTGAAGTTTGTGCCACAGGATGCAAATTTCTGTTTGAAAACAAGCCTTTGCTTTCCTAACTGCCTGTGTACATTGGTTCCTAACTTCCCTGAAAAGTTGCATATCGCGGGGTTATATCGCGGGGTTATTCGATGCTAATGCAGTATGCCACAGGATGCCACAGGTTGTTTTTGTGCTGGTCAGGTCTGGAGTGAACCAAGGGCCATATCTGTTCCTGCTTCTACATTTTTTGAACGGGGCATGCTTATTTAAGATGGTGAGGAAAGCACTTTTAAAGAATAACCAGGCATCCTCTACTGACGAGATGAGGTCAATATCTTTCCAGGATACCCGGGCCAGGTCGATTAGAAAGGCCTGCTCGCTGAAGTGTTTTTGTGAGCGTTTGACAGTGATGAGGGGTGGTCGCTAGACCCATTTCAGACGCAGGCAATGAGGCAGTGATCGCTGAGATCCTGGTTGAAGAGAGCAGAGGTGTATTTGGAGGGCAGGTTGGTTAGGATGATATCTAAGAGGGTACCCGTGTTTACGGATTTGGAGTTGTACCTGGTAGGTTCATTGATAATTTGTGTGAGATTGAGGGCATCAAGCTTAGATTGTAGGATGGCCAGCATGTTCCAGTTTAGGTCATCTAACAGCACGAGCTCTGAAGATAGATGGGGGGCAATCAATTCACATATGATGTCCAGGGCACAGCTGGGGGCAGAAAGTAGTCTATAGCAAGCGGCAACGGTGACAGACTTGTTTCCTGAAGGATGGATTTTTATAAGTAGAAGCTCAAATTGTTTGGACACAGACCTGGATAGTAAGACAGAAGTCTGCAGGCTATCTCTGCAGTAGATTGCAACTCCGCCCCCTTTGGCAGTTTTATCTTGTCGGAAAATGTTGTAGTTAGGGATGGAAATTTCAGGGTTTTTGGTGGTCTTCCTAAGCCAGGATTCAGACATCCGGGTTGTCGGAGTGTGCTAAAGCAGTGAATATAACAAACTTAGGGAGGAGGCTTCTAATGTTAACATGCATGAAACCAAGGCTTTTATGGTTACAGAAGTCAACAAATGAGAGCGCCTGGGAATGGGAGTGGAGCTAGGCACTGCAGGGCCTGGATTAACCTCTACATCATCAGAAGAACAGAGGAGGAGTAGGATAAGGGTACGGCTAAAGGCTATCATAACTGGTTGTCTAGTACGTTTGGAACAGAGACTAAAAGGAACAGGTTTCTGGGCACTTTAGAATATATTCAAGGCGTAATGTACAGACAAAAGGTATGGTAGAATGTGAACACAGTGGAAGTAAACCTAGGCATTGAGTGATGATGAGAGAGATATTGTATCTAGAAACATAATTTAAACCAGGTGAGGTCACCACATGTGTGGGAGGTGGAACTAAAGGGTTAGCTAAGGCATATTGAGCCGGGCTAGAAGCTCTACAGGGAGAGGCATGCGTAGCCGAGTGATCATAGGGGTCCAGTGAGTAGCTAGGCTGTCTGGAGAAATGGCGATTCAAACAGCTAGCGGGCCGGGGCTAGCAAGCTAGCAGAGGCGCCTTAGAGGGACGTCGTGATGGAAGAAGTCTGTTGTAGCCCCCTCGTGCAGTTACGTCGGCAGACCAATCGTGATGGATCAGCAGGACTCTGTGTAGTAAAAGGGTCCAGGCCAATTGACAAAATAGGTATAATTGGCCGATGGGCCTCTTCAGCTAACAGTCCGATATGCTCCAGATAGCTAGCGGGCCGCGGCTAGCAGGCTAGCATATGGGCATTCAGGGGACGTCACGACGGACGAGCCTGTTGAAAAAAACCCTCGGGGAGATTACATCGGTTGTCCAGTCGTGATGGATCGGTGGGGCTCCGTATCGGCTGTAAAAGGGGTCCCGGCCAATTGGCAAAATAGGTATTGTAGCCCAAGGAGTGGCTTATGGACCTCTTCAGCTAGCCGGGAGATGGGCCTAGCATAGGCTAGCTCCAGGCTAATTGGTACTTGCTTCGGGACAGTGACGTTAGCCAGAAGTGGCCACTCGGATAGCAGCTAGCTACCTGCGATGATCCAGGTGAAAAGGTTGAGAGCTTGCGGTAGGAATCCGGAGATATGGGGAAAAATAAGTCCGATATGCTCTGGTTGAATCGCGCTGTGCAGACTTGCAAGAGTTGTCCGGGCTAAAGGTTAGCTGATGGCCGCTAGCAGTGGCTAGCTCACTACTAGCTAGTAGCTAGTTAGCTGGCTGGCTTCTGTTGGGGGTTCCGGTTTACAGTAAAAAAATCAAATAGCAGATCCATACCACATTGGGTGAGACGGATTGCAGGAGAGTATGTTGAAGTTGAGGTTAAGAAAAATATTTTTAAAAGATATGCAAAGAAAAAAGATATAACAAGATATATACACGGGACAGGACAAGACGAATACAAAGATGTCTGACTGCTATGCCATCTTGGATGCACATGTGATGACAATACAACAGAACAGATGAACAGGAATGACATTTACTCTTAACTGGTGACCAAAATACATATATCTTAAAGCCACACCCCTACTAAGCCATGCCTCCACTTTAGTAATCCTCCAGGAACCCGTCGCTAGATTGAACCATTAAGGGTTCCTCCAAGAACCCCTCAACTAACCGAAGGTGCAAATATGAACCATTGACTGGCGATCATTTCCTTCAGGATCTCCAGGGTTCCTCAAGTCACTACTGACTATAAGAGTCTATAGAACCCATACAAAACCAAATTCCTTAATTGTTATTGTTGTGTTAATTGACACATTGAATCAGGTGTGCTAGTCATGCAACAGCTGGGGCTCCCTGAGGAGAAAAATTGAGAACTACTGATTTAGTCAACTGCTCAAATGATACAAGGCCATACGTGAGTCTTTTACAAGACACCATCACTGGGCATTGTCATATGTAACATGTAATAGCATACCACAACAGATTAGATCAACTGCAATTACACTCACTCACAGGTTTGAATATCGGTGACCGTGGCTGGGGGAGACAGGGAGGGGAGGGTGAATGGAGGGGAGTCCAGTGGTATGGGGTATGGGAAGGGGAGGTGAGGTGAGGGTGAATGGAGGGGAGTCCAGTGGTATGGGGTATGGGAAGGGGAGGTGAAAGGGAGAAGCCTAGTGGAGCGGTGTAGACCATGTAAATAGCAGTTGTCAGTAAGCATAGGCTCGAAGCATTTCATTTCACGAGACCAGCATTTGTTCTTCAATTGGAAACAATAAGCC